>NC_045638.1:61772296-62074929 GCF_009829145.1 Chiroxiphia lanceolata
AACTGAATTTGAGACCTTTTATTTTAAAAATCAGTGCGTAACACTTGGTGTTAGACACAGTTATACTACCTCTAATTCAATGAGCTGAAGTCTGGGAACAAGACAGCTTACAAGTATAGCAAATGTCTAGTTAAGTTTTAGAAAGCTCTGATCAAAAAGCCTGGTTTAATTATGTACCTCATTATTTCTTCTTCTTTCTTTAACTGTTGTACCTTTCAACATGTTTTAAATAACAGTGTTAAAATAAACTCTTTTACCAAAGGATGATTTAACTGCTCAAATATGGTACCAGGTGCCCTAGGGTACTTGAGATGTGCATTATCTTGGTAGAGACAACACAAGACTGCAGGAAATCCATGCCTTTCTAGAGATGCAGTTGGAAGCTGGGAAGGATTACAGAAGGTACCTAGCCTGTTTTATAGCCACATACTTTTAGGCAATTGATTCCAACATCAGCTGTGTCTTACTGTCATTATAAAGGTTTCTGGGTTAGTAAAACTTTGGATATGTAAAGTTTATCAGCAGTTCTATTTGTGAAATGGCAAATCCCATATTTGTGAAGATTTAGGTCATAAGTAACTTTAAATTGAAGAGGTTTATATGGTTTAAGTAAGCCAGAATTTGGCAGTAGTGTTTTCAGTCCATCATTTTTCTTTTTCAGCTGTCTACAGCAAATCTGAATTTTTTGTTGAAGTGATTTTGTGAGTAGAGGAGATGGGAAAAACTGTGGCCACAAAAGAAGCAGGTAAGAAAACCCCTTCTATCCTGTCTTATTTCTCATTTCTGATTATTCCTTGTTACCATCCAACACTTTCAGTGCTCTCATGGTTCAACCTGGGTAGGCACCTAAGCACCCCATAACTATTTGCTCATAACCTTCCCTCCCTGCTACCACAAAAACAGACAAAAAAACCAAACCAAACGAACAAGAGAAAATTCGCACACAACCCCCCCCCCCAAACCTACACACACACACACAAAATAAAAAATCAAAGCCAAGAAAAACAAGTGAAAAAAATCCAATTGTTCACCACCAACAACTGATGCCCAGCTAGTACCCAACTGGCAACAGTAGTCCCCACAAACCTTTCCCTACATTCCAATTTTTATTGCTAAGCATGATACCATATGGTATAGGATATTCTTTTGGTCAGCTTAGGTAGTTGTCCTGGGTGTGATCCTTCCCAGCTACTTGAGCATCTCCAGCCTCCTCCTGATGGGGTGGGGTGAGAGGGAGAAAAGGCCCTGACTATGTCAGCACTGCTCAGCAGTAACAGAAACATCTCTGTGACATCAACGCTGTTCTCAGTACAAATCCAAAACACAGACCCATAGAAGCTACAACAAAAAAAATTAACTCTATCCCTGTCTAAAACAATGCAAGAGCTTATGGCACGTGCACTGCAAATCTGCACTCACTATTGCCAATATCATTTATGCTGCTTCTGAATTTAAGAAGTAAAATGGTTTCCACGTTAAATAAGAGTTATCCTTTATCTTCTTATTTTCACTACTTCCATTTTTTTTCCTCATTTTCTTCCTGTTCCTTCTAGAATTTTTAAATTTCTTTAAAAGTTTTTTTTCCTTTTTCTTACATGTGTCAGTATTATTTATATTCCTTGCTAGCTTGCTTTGCTCTCTGTTTCCCTGTCTGGATTATACCAGAGTGAATTTTAATTGTCAGTTCTTCCATTACTTCAGTCTCAATTGTACATTTCCTAAGTGTTATAAAATCTCAGACAAAATTCCACTGAGCATTTCACATTCCCTCAAAGTCAGACTTTCTGACATTAAACCTAGTGCATTTTTTCTCTGCTAAGAAGTCTCATAAGTATGCCAAATCTGAGGTTTTTTTGTTTGCTAGACACTGCATGTTCTCAATATCAACTATGTTTGTACCTGTCTCAAGCCATTGCATTATACACAGAACTGCCTCTAACCATGTAGGCTATTTAACAGAAAAACAAAACCAGAAGAGCTAAACAAAAAAAGACCCCTCTTTCCTCCATCATCTCCCTCCCAACAATTCAGAGTTCCTTGGAAAAAAAAAATCCTTTTAGGCTTTTGCTTAGTTTCTTTTAAAATCAGTATCAAGGTAATTACTTTTCCCTTGATAAGGATTAAAGCCAAGCTCTAAGAGACCATGCTGAGTGTACTGCCATATCTGCTCTAACTGCCCAAGAGATCTGTAGCTACATCAGTGAATTACCTGACTGCCTTTATTATCCAAATTTCTATCAAAACTTTCTCTGCTGTCATTCCAAGTGTTTATGCCATTTTTCTCAGCAGATTCCATTTCATTTCTCAGTAATGTTGCTATTCTTGCCTCCTGTTTTTTTCTTATCTGTGCCTTATATCCTGACACTTTAAATCATCATGCTCTGTATTGATTCAGTAAAGTGCACTGTTCCACTCATTTTGTATTGTACATATAAGTGAAAATCAACAAGAGTGTTTATGGGAAGTGAGGAGGACTGACAAATATGTCATTCTCAATTCACAACTTTTACACTGATTAATGGGTGAGCACTCAACAATATGAATAACGATCGCTGGTTTCACAACTGTCCGTAGGTGCCTGACTGAATAGGATTTTGGTGCCTGAGTCCCTAGTGAAATCAATAGAAATTAGAATTGTGGTCCCTAAATAGCTTTGTTTTCCTGTCACCTGTAATAACTACCAGTAGGATAGATATAAGTTTCTCAGTGATGTTTAAATATGTGTAAACAAAACATAGAATCTTATAAATTTACAGTGAGTTATGAAATGAGAAAGATTGCTAAGAGCCTGATCCTTCAAATTCTCATGCTTGTTATGCTCTATAACAATAAATAAGTAGATAACTTTATTAATTTTGATCACATTCTTTTTCTTTCTTACTGTGTTTTGGATTCTTCATGTAGAGGGTGTATTTCTAGGAAGATCTTTCATAATGACTGCACAATAGTGACGAACCAGGTCTCATCATCACAAGACCCAGAAATCCTGCAATTTACAGTTTCTATGAGGAAATTAAGAGCTTCAGTGGATGCAAGAATTATCACAATGAAGACTTGAAAGAAAATGTTCTGTGTACATTCTCTAAAGAAAAATGCAGGGGGAGTTGAAAGTGGCAATTTGTTTACCCACGAAAAATTTCAGTATGAAGGAAAATACACATTCCACATTCAATAGACTTTGATGGAAATTTATCAACAGGCTCTACTCCAAATCACAATATACTAGAATGTCCTTAAATGAGAGAGTAAAATTTCCAACCAAATAGTTTTTAAAAAGAACCAAAACACAGAAACAGTGTGTATGTATAGAACCAGAGCAATGTTCTATTATATCAAGTGAAAAAATAGATTGTTATCCAAACAACCTTGGTTTTCTTATGTAACTTTAATTTCAGGTCTCTCTTAATCTGTCAAATTAGGTGCAAGAATTGTGGCCCCCTGAATTTTTCAGTAAGTAATGATGACATACTGCTATTTTTTTCCTCAGGATAAGAAGCAATTGTACTTTGTCATTTAAGGTGTTTTTTTTTTAATTATTATTATTATTTCTAAGTATCTATTATAGTTTCATTTGGTTTTGTTCAATATAGTAGTGCATATCATTTATATATTGAACACCTGCAGAGTATTTGACCCAGGGGAGTAAAACAACCATGAGACGCATGCTCCTGATGCAGTAACATAAATATATTACTGACTATTAAATGTAAATATTTATCCCCATAGTTACTGCTGCATGGCATCTTACTTTCCACAGCTATTTATAATTCTATATGAAAGGTCTCTTAGGAAAAAAAAAATAGTACCTTTGTATAACTAACGACTTTTAAGTGAACATCACTATACTACCCTATTTTGAGGCATGGTAGATACTGTCTTGGGAGAAAGTGGTTTCTAATCCTTTCTCATCCAGCTTCATCAATAAAAAAGATATTTTAGGTTGACTATTCCATTTGTTTATGTTATGCACTGTCACTAATACCTGTGCAAAATGAGTTAAAAAAAGATGCAAAGGCATAATAGGGTGCCCATAGAGGTGGTAGTTCCCCCGTCCCTGTAAACATTCAAAACCAGGTTGCACAGGGCTCTGAGCAATCTGAGGCGGCTGAAGATGCTCCTGTTCACTGCAGTGGGGGTGGACCAGATGGTATTTAGAGATCCTTTTCAACCCATTATCATTCTACGATTCCATGAATATTCTACACCTAGATAGAGAAGATGTAAGAAGCTACACCAACTTCAAGGCAATAGAAGGGCCAAAGGATTACTTCTCTGTGGTGTTCTGTTCCTGAAAAACTCCCATGGTTGTACAGTAAGACAGCTTCAACTCCAACAAAAGATCTGAGTGGTTGTTCAGTTAGTAGGTCAATCATCTTTGTGCCAGCATTAAGGCTAACACTGTGGACTGAGTGCACACTGCAGTGCGGACTGAGTTTCTGTTGTCTCCCTCAGGATCTACGGGAAGCTGTATCAACCTTTGCAGAAGTTAAAGCAATAAGGAAAGCCTCAGCAACATTGCTCACTGCTTCAAGAAGTTTGTAGCAAAGGAGCATATTTGTGCATTGGCTTCCTGCCTCCAAAAGAGTGACCCACTTTTTAAAGGATCCTCTGTCTAATACTCTCCTTTGAAATATGATAGATATTATTTTAGCAGAAAATAATTTATGTTGATCTAATAATTCTGCAGTAGCCCCTAAAAGCTGATTCTCAGTTAACGTGTGCACACTCCTAACCCAGCCCATGGTGAGACAATACAATTTATTGCAAATTTCAAAGGAAAAATTTGCATGTGATCTGCATTACTTGGCAACTGAGCTAGGCCAGGAACAGTTGGGCTGTACCGTACCCTGTTATGTCTTCTTTACTCGATCACATGTGTTTGAGTCTTCTGTCAGTCCCTGGAAATGCCAAATACCCATGTAAAGTTTATGTTAATGATCATGAAAAATGTATTGAATGCATATCAACTTTTTTAAGAAGATGATGCCTGCAAAATATACAGTACAGTCTTCTGGTTTTCTTTCTTTCTACTTTTAATTCCACATTTCTCCATTTATTTCATGGAACAAAGCTGTTTTCTTCATTGACCTGAGAGTTATATAAGATTCAGAACATGAACAGTTAACTCATTTCCTTAATATATTCCATTCTCTTTTTTTATCACCTCTCCTTACGGTCACTGGTCTTTATGTCAGCTCGTTTCTCTTATGTTATGCCTTTAATACACTTACCCTACCACTTACATGACTGCTCATCTTCCTCTGTCACTTTTTCTAAGTCTAAAAACAGTCACGTGTGCCATCAGTGAAGCTCACATATTCATTTATCGTTTGGAAGCAGGCTGTTACTTTTTTCTAAAATCTGATCCCTTAGCACTACAGCCAACCAGTGCTTGCAGTAATCATTTTCCACATTCTCTCCCCTAAAGAGGATTAATCCTATCTTTCATACTTCTTTTTCCATCCTCTGATAAAATGTAAGGGAAAAGTCTGTTTGTGGTCAGCACTCCTCAGGCTGGTAATTCTACCATCTGGTTCAATTTCTTTTTCTTTCTTTTAAATGCATAGGTGCTGTGTTATGTTAGCAATCAATTGCTTTTCAGCCAAATTGGTTGGGGAAGATATTTTTTGTTGGGACGTTTAACTGGTACTGAAGAATTATGTATTAAGTTGCTCTGTTTGTTGCAGATTTTTCTGTCTGACTGTGGGCAGCTCATAATTTCTCTGTATCTCAGTTCCAAGTCAGTAACAGAAGAAAAATATTTTCTTCTTTTCATCTTTTCTCAGAATGTTCATAGAAAGAAACACTTTAACACTTTAAATAACTATCAGTTAGGATTTGAAAGCAAGTATTAAATATTAATTACAATTATCTGCTCATTTCTCACAGAGAATAGCAGCTGCGATCTTTGCTGCCTAGTTTTCTTGAAGCAACTTTAGAGTAATGAGTTGTATTCCTCCCTGGTTTTTGACACAGAAGAGTTATATGAAGATACTTCTTTCACACAACATCCTTACCCTTTCCCAAAAAAAGAAGAAGAAAAAAGTTTAAATAACCTTTTAAATGAAATATAGCAATAGTCCAGCATTTTAAGGATGAAAGAGCAGTTTTCTAAAAGGTCAGTTCCGTCCCTGAAAATGTTTTCAGTTTAGACAACACATTATGAAGTCTGTACAATCTAATAGCAATTTTCAGCACCACTAATAATAGAAAGTAAATTCCAGTCATTCACAGTAAGATGGCAATGTGGTGACAGTTGGTGCTTGAGTATGTGTGCTTTGAGTTACCGCAAGAAACTGCTTGCTGAGGGGAGAGAACTTTTCCCTAGCTGACCGGATGAATTTTAGATATAGTTGAAAAATAAAACCATAACAGATTATAAAGTGATTGCAAGTCATCAGCTGTGTGGCAGTTTCCCTGACCCTCATTTAGCAGACAAGTATCAAAATATATTAAATTAATAAATTCCAACAAAACAAATAATCTCACATTTTCTCCACAATTGTATTTGACAGATGTTTTTATCTTTTACTTAGAGTGAGCCACTATCGTTATGTTTTATTTTCCAGAGTATGTCCTTGTTCTCTTAAAACTACAGCAGTTCCACTACGCAGTAAAACTATAAATTCATAGAACTGTCTTCTGAAGTGCCTTCTTGTTTCATAATTCCACTTCCATATCTTTAGTTATTTTAAAATATATTGAACTGTCAATGTGAGGGTCAGGAGATAGAACACTTTGTAACTTCTCTGCTAATGCCTTTGTTTAACTCGGAAAACAAGCTACATCACCAAGGGAGTGATGGCATCAAGGATACATAGAGTCACAAAGGCATTAAAATGTTAAAATATTAAACACTGTATACTGCAGACAGTGCTTAAGAGACAAAGTGGTATATCCACATGCATTTACTTTGGGTATCTACCAGTAAAACTATATTAAAACTTGTAAAGAATACAAAGCAGCCCACAAGGGTTCTGCAATTTAAAATAAATAAATAAATAAACAAAACTGTTCCCTGCTCTCAGAATTATTGTCTCACAGAATCATCTACCTTTGACCTTGAAAACTTATGCATGTTGTCTGACCCTCTTTTGCTGTCAGTTAGTTTAAATTTCATTTTATTATTTTCTTTTACCTGGGAATCAGCAAACCTCATGGGGCTTTCCTGGAATTTTCAGAGCCCTTTCTGGGTTTTCATAATATTGAAGGCAAACATTACATGTTTTCTTATAATTTCCTAGGAAAAAGGCAGAATGAATACAAAATATCTTGCCAAAGTCTTAAAAAGAAAAAGGATCGTATAATATTTATTAATACCTAACTTCAGTTTATACTTAAATAAATGTTTATATTGACAGATAAAACACTGACCCATTTGAATTAGAGCAATTTTATGAACATGGATAGTGAAATACGAAGGTCTGAAAATGAATGCTTTTGTGTTCGTGGGAGATCCAATAGTAATATATGTCAGGGAGAGAGAGAGAAAGAGAGAGAGCACATCTATGATGGGACTTTGTCAGGCCCAAGAGATGAAGGTGTTATATTAGGCAAGGAGAAAGGGAAATCGGGAACATTTTAGGTTGTGTTCAGGTGTATATGACTTTCTGGTATCAAGCCAAGGCTTGTTATCTACAAAACTCCACAAAACCTCTGAAGCCCCTGCCTTAATCTTGGAACTTTTTCTGATTCACAGTTTAAGTCTAAAAGATTTGAAGCTCTCAGTCCAACTGCACTGGCAGAGCTTAGGGGTAACCAGAAAAAGCATTAATCAAAATTTAATCATGGATATACTCATTAGGCATTTGCCTACAGGACACCATACAAAATGCAGATCACAGCCCATCTCAAACACATAAGATCTTTGAAAAATACTACTCCACTTCAAGGAAAACATCAAAGTCAGGACACAAAGAATGGAGCATTACTGCTTTCCTCCATTTTTATCTAGACTTGGGGAAAACCTCTTTATGAGGGGTTATTCTACAGTCAACTTAGGTTATTTACCCCTTTTTCTTACTTGCTTTTTCCTCCTGTTGAAACATTTATAAAAGTAAAACAACAAAAATTAGAAGAGTTGGAATTAATTAGAAGAATGAGAATTAGAAATCGCACACAGAAAAAAGGCCAGTGTGATTTTCTGGTTAGCTCAGTATTAGAAGTAAAGTTTTCTGAGGGAGGGATGAGGGCAAAGCCAAATTCTTACCTAAATTTGTCTCCCATTCATACTCCTGGAAATTGTCTGAAGATACTTAGATATAGCATATCTATTTTTTGGCACAGCTTTTACAAGGTACAGTTTGCTTTTTAAAAAAAAAAAAAATTTTACATGTTCCCCAGGTAATGATCTTATATATAGATGACATTGCCCTTTTCTTTGTATTTGAATATTGAGTATTTTGCTAAAGACAACCTTAAAGAACCATTCTGCAAAGGTACTCTTTCTAGCCCATTGCTTTGATGAAGTCACCCTTCGCAGAATTCTGTGCTCAGCTTCTACTTCAGATCTATCTGTGGCACAACTGTTACACTTTAGACAATCAATTCCAGGTTTATTCCTTACCTGTGTCTCATACCTAGCAAAAAGTCCTTGTAAAAATCCCTGTGGTTGATATTTCTACTCTATTCAGTATAAATATTTTCCAACCCTTCTTGTCTCTAGTGTCTGAACACAGGTGAATCATGAACTAATAAATATATGTAAAATTTGTCACTTTACTCTGTATATTTTCTATTGACTAATATATATGTGTAATGAGGATAGCTGTATATCTTTTTAGACCCAGTTGTTGAAAAAACTGAAGAGAAGGAGAGAAAGCCTTTGAACTTGCTGGATAGATGGAAAGACAGCATGGAGAAAGGAGTCCATTTTTTTCTGCAGCAATTAAATACTCAGAAAATTATATATTTACACACAAGTCGCTACAAGTGTGCCTCACCAAAAATAATTTTTGTTCTGTAGGGTAGGTAATTTTGTGCATCCGAAGAACAGAAGGCTTATTCACATTTTGATTCTAACACAGCATTTTAAATTGTCAATTTTCATCAGATTAGTACATAATTGGACCCTTTCACTCTTTTTATTCTTTTTTCCTTTCCTTTTTTTTTTTTTTAATAGTTTTACATTGGACATCACAAAACAAACAAAAACACAAATAAAAAGAAAGCCTTAGAAAAGTGTCTGTGATATTATTTTTCTTTAATATCCCCAACAGGAAATAATAACTTCAACACAGTGTAAGGCAGATAGTTGTTACCAAATAAGTGCACATAAAAAGATTTTTAGTATCCCACTAGGCACCTGTCTAATATAATACCAGAGAACACTTCTTTTCTGATTCCATTTAAATATTGAGACAAAGAAGTTATAGCATTCAGTTTAAACCTCAGGACTAGATCCAGGCAGACAGGACAGCAAATAAGACTTCTGAAAGCCTAGAAAGTAGCACAACTAATAGTGCCCCAAAGGAAGCGAAAATTCTCACCAGTTCATATAGAGAGAAAAAAAAAAGAGAGTACTGAAAAAAGACTTCTGATGCCTTAGCAGAAGAAAGGATCTAAAGGTATTGCTCTTAACTTTTGACCTGGCACTATAGTCCTTTGAGACCTCTGCCTTCTGGGTGAAAGGGAAAGAGAAAGAAGAGATGGGTCTTAGTTTCACCTGGACGAATAAGAATACTATATTTTTCCACTCTGCGACCTTGGCTATGTGATTTACCTTGTTGGGGAAAATAAGCAGCAGCAATCTGGGCATATAAAGAAGATGTTGAAATTTAGGCAATACTGAAATTGGTTGGGATTTTTATATATTTAGACTTAAAAATAATGCAGATATCTAGCTACTAAGAATTTTTTAAACCAGCATGATTCTCAAATCACACTCCTAAGAAGGCAAAAGTCTTCAAACAGCCCCTGAAGCACTTCCTCTTGGACCTATAAATAGTTTTATAAGTCTGTTTCACTGAACATTATTTCAGAAACTGCAAATCAGCTTTCATCTGGGTATTTGTTTATATGTAATCTGGGTATTCCTTTTTAAGTAATTGTGTAAAACAAGGACAACATTTATCTACATATCTAATCTTGCTTACATAATGCAGTACCATCCATTAATGTGAGTTTATCTTATTCTGTTCAAACCAAAGAGACATTAAAAATACCTGGTTGGAATTTTGATTCTGTTGTAGCTGGTTTATTTCAGTGGATTGCAAACAGTCAATCAGTTTCCATGTGCTTGTGCAAAACCTTGGCAACAGTTGAGTCTTGTGTCCTATATTTCTTTAATTTCCTTAAATAAATATTTTTCTTTTTCTGAAATTCAAATTATGTCTTAATAAAAAAACAAAATCAATATTTTTATCTTACATTTATGAAATTTACCTTTAATTCACTAAGCTGTTAGGTCAAGTCATAATATATATTGGTCTTTTAGGTACCAGTAAGAGGTTTTCAATATCTCTATAAGTAAGAAAGAAAAGTAGGAAGAAGACATGACCTGTTGACTAATGTCACCCTAGAACAAAGTTCAATATGAGATTTATGCTTGAGAGCTGTTAGTCATGCTGTTGATTCAAGATATGGCCTACTCAAACTGTTTATGATGACATAATAAAATGTGGAAGATTTTTGTTGTGCAGTCTCTTAAAATAACTCTTTTCAATGGCTAAAACTTGGATATGCATCAATTCCATCTGAGATCATGGTCACAGAATCACAGAATACTTAAAATTAGAAAGGAGCACTGGAGGTAAATCTAGTCCAACCTCCCTGCTCAAGCATAGTTCCCTAAAGCACATCAGCAAGGATTGTGTTTTGAATATCTCCAGGGAAGGTGATATTGTCAGCGTCTCTGGGGAACCAGTGCAAGTGGTCCATCATCCTCACAGGAAAGTTCTTTTTTATATTCAGGTGGAATTTCCTGGTTCTCTTTGTTCATGGGAGGGCTGGTTTTGGCTGGGGTAGAGTGAATTTTCTTCAGAGTGGCTAGTGTGGGGCTATGTTTTGGATTTGTGCTGAACACAGGGTTGCTAATGTAAAGATTATTTTGTTATTGCTGAGCAGTGCTTACATAGAGCCAAGGTCTTTTCTGCTTTTTATACTGCCACGCTGGCAAGGAAGTTGGGGGTGCATGGGAGGCTGGGAGGAGACACAGCTGGGACAGGTGACCCAAACTGATCAAAGGGATTTTTTACCAAAGCGTCATATTCCAGACCGTATGACATCATGCTCAGTATATAAAGCGGGGGGGAAGAAAGAGGAGGGGGGGATGTTTGGAGTAATGGTATTTGTCCTCCCAAGTAAGTATTACGTGTGATGAAGCCCTGCTCTCCTGGAGGTGGGTGAACACTTGCCCTCCCATTCCTTGTTTTGCTTTGTTTGTGTGCGCAGCATTTGGCTTCCCTATTAAACTGTCTTTATCTTCATCCATGAGTTTTTTAGCTTTTACCCTTTTGATGCTCTGTCCGATCCTGCTGGTAGGGGAGTGAGTGAGGTGCTACATGGAGCTTGGTTACTGACTGAGGTTAAACCACAGCAGTGGTGTTCATTGAACCCAGGAGAAAAGTTTCTTATAATATTGCAAGCTTAGATACTTTATGTCAGAGACCAGATTCGTATCTCACCGGGTAGTTTGAGTGATGGGTCAAATAAACTCATGTCTGGGGGTGGGGGGGAGAAGGGCTAGGCCTAGGCCTGCAGTAAATATGGCCCAGAGCACATGGCAGGGAAAGTTGTGTAGCTAGGCTGTCAATAAGGTCTGCCTGGTGGCCCACCCATACTGTGCCCCCTAATTGTCTGTGGTACCCCTCACTTTGGCAAGTGGGACCATGAGTGGTCAGTAAACCAAAAGTCCGGGCTAGAGGGAGTGGCCACAACAGCCAAAGTCTATAAACAGACACGCAGGAGGTTTCCATGTTGCCTTGGCCTGTAGTTCTCCTTGCCAGTCAACTTGTGACCTTTTAAATGGTAACTATGTGTTTCTGTCCTCTCTTTCTCTCTTTATTATTTCTTCTCTTAATCTCTCTTTCTTTCCTCTTCTGGGCAACTTAAACACTTATTTTCTGAATTTCACTTAAGTTTGGGTTGGTGTTTGCCTAGTAACTTGCTATTAAGTCCAATGCTTCTGTGAATTGAGTTCTTTGGACTGGGTGTTGTAGTGAAATGCTTTTCCTTGGTTTGCATGTTGTTTCTGTAAAACTCTTTTTGCCAAAACACCTATTTTCTCACCAATTGAAGTCTCCTAGAGAAAAGCGTGTAGCCTTTTCTCTGTATGTGAACTCAAGGTATCAAAGAATCAAAGACTTTGCGAGAGTTTGTGTAGGCAAAATCTCTTGAAGTCCAAAATTAAAGTGTAACACCTGGTAAAAGCGTGGAGCTTCTGAACCAGGGTGTAACATTTAAGCACAATTATCTGGCACTGAAGCAATTTGAAACCACGTCTTCAATTTAGTGTATGAGTATAAATGAAATAACTTCCAATTTTAATCTTCATTTTGGACGTGCTTGAAAAGGTCAGATGGTGTATGAAATGAGTGAAATTCTGGTCTGACAATAAGACTACATCTATACTACCTCAGCACAGTATAGATCATAGCTAGTGGCTAGATACTCTAACATTTAAATAATGTAACTGCAAACAAACTGATTAGTGGGAATACTGTTTGACCCGAGCTACCTTCCAGGTTTTACCTGGGCACTGTCTGAGATGGACTGAGCTTGCAGAGGACAGTGCTGTGCTAAGGACTAACATGAAGAGCAACTGCAATACTAGTGCCTGGGCCCATGCTCTGGCCCTGGTGATTCTACTGGAAAACAGCATCGCATAAGAGTCGTGAGAGTGTTCAAAGAAAGAAAAGGAAAATATACAAGTTTTTGAAAGTGCAGCTGAACAACTTTGTGTTTAGCAATGCCTGTGCTAAACTGAACCTCTTCATCTGACCTTTATTTATATCTTGGAGATTTTTCGCTTGTGTTTTAATCAAAAAGATAATTTATCCAGGAGGCAAGATGACATTTCAGTTTCTGTAGAAAATAACAGATAACTAGAAAAAGAGAGAAAACATCATCTGGTTTTGCTGTATTTTTTTAAGCAGGATGTTTTGGAAACCTTATCTTAGTAAAATAAATAACCTTCTCCTTCAGCTGTGAACAATAGCAACAAAAACCTCTGACTACAGTCTTAAAATCTGCAGAATAGAAAACTCCTTTATAGTCATAGAAAAATATTGTAAAGCTTTAGAAGATACAATGATTGAAGCCCCAGTCCTTGGTGAATTATGATAAAAAAGGGAGTGTCCCAGTGGCTGGCTTTAATTGTTCTTCATGAGCTTGAAAATGCCATGTAAATGTGAAAGATCCAGTTACTGGATTAGCTATGTGTGCTTGATAAAAGACGCATCAATCATTACTAGTTATGAGTTGTTTCCATAAGAGGACTTAAAAGGGAAATGCAGCTTGGTTTTTGTGCTGCAGATAGCACCCAATAAAGACTGCTACTGTTGAGCTGGCTGCAGAACTGTCAGCCCTACCTTTTGCTCTATCTGAAAGTCTGTTTGCTTTGTACCAGATAAGGATGGAAGTACTTGTTGATAACAGGCAGGAAGGAATAATGGGATACAAATTTTGCTTATGATATTTGGTTTCTATTCCATCTTTCTCCTTTTGCTTTTAAACTCAGTTTTTCTTCAGGTGCCCTTACCAGTTTCACATGCTCACTCTCCTCAAGTCTTGTTTCCCTGTGCAAAATGGATAACAAGTAATACTGTAAGAAATGCTTCACTAATTCACTTGAAGGTCAAAAAGGTAGAGGCAATACTGTCACTGAGCTCTAGTACTGAAGAACAGTATCTTAGCCATCAGCTTTGAAGATATTCAGAGGCAGTCATCCTTTCATTTGTCACATTGCATGCAGTGTAAGGAGTGAGTGAAAATTAAAACTAAATTAATTGCTAAAAGATTAGTTTTTCACTTTGATTACAAGTTGAGCTCCAACAAAATCTCCAATTAAAACTTCAAAGAATGTTTTATGGCTTCTCTAAAGACAAGAAGTACTGAATATGTCCCACGTCTTCTTATCTCATAAAACTATTCAGGAATGACTATTCCTGAAGTTCTTCTTTTTCATGATGTAGACTCAAAACACCTCAGAGGGACAGTAGTTTTAACTTGGGTGTATGACATCCTGAGTAAGTTCCTGAACTGCTAGATAAAATCTCTTTCTAAGATTTTCTCACTAGTGGTTTGTGGGGTTTTTTGTTGGTTGGTTGGTTGGAGTTTTTTTAAATTTTATTTTTTTAAATGAGGCACCCCTTGAGGCAATAATAAAATTTCCCCTCTTTTTCCCAGGAACTTTTTTGTGAATTCAACCTGAAATATCTAATAGGTACCTACTATATATTTAAATATAATTTACTTTTTTTGTTGCTGGTGGTGGTTTGGTTGATTGGGGTTTTTTTGTTTGTTTGTTTTCGCAGAAGAAACATGCTTGAGTCAATTTAGAACATTTATACCTAAATGACATTCATGTACAGAGAGTTGTTCACATATGTAGCAGCATTATAAATGCTGCATGTTTCATTGGAACTCCATGAATCACTGACAGTTCGCTTTTAAAGGTACATGGTCTGGGCGAACATAACAGGTTTTTTCATCCATTTGGACAGCTATGGAACAGACAGCAAGATGTTATCTTTCAAAACTCAATTCTCCCTTTATTTACAACAGCGTGATTCAGATTAAGTCTACTTGCTTTTATGAAATTAAATAAAAATTAAATACTACTGTTATGAGTAAGACTGAAGTTAAAATCACAGTGCATTTGACAACATTTACTACATCGTTGAAGGAAAGGAACAATTATATGCTAAAACTGGTTTCTAATTTTTATTTTTTAAAATCACAGACTTTTACTGCATTTAGGTTCTGCTTCACTACAGAAAGGAAGGAAGCAAGCGAATAAGGAAGACCCAAACACCTAAAACCAGGAATAAAAAAACCTTTATGCTCATCCTATTGACACTTAGAGCTCCACTAACTTTAATACATTATTCTGATGTATACCAGAACAAGAGAAGAACCACATTAAGCGTACCTCCAACTGTAAGTAATATTTACATGTGTGTGCACATATGTTATACCTGTATGTAAGAATGAACACAGAATCCCCAAACTATTTCTGTGCAATATTAATGTAATAATGAGAGGCTTCTGGTCTGATTCTTTATCTACAGGTAGACAAATATCCACAAATATAATTGTGGAAATCCTCATATCCATAAACATTTTCTTTTCCAGGCACTCCCTTCCCTCTGTGCACACTTGTATGCTACTGGCTCCTTTGCCCTAGAAGTGGTTCTCCAGTCTTCTCTTTGTCACAGCACAAAGACAATCCCAAGGCGGTCCTGAAGTTCATTTGCTGAGGTTATACAGGGCACTGAGTACCCTGATATCAACGTACTGAATATAAGGTGCTGTTGGAACTCCATCTTTGAGTTTAAAATTTTCTCATAAAATTTCTCATCCATTACCATTCTTTCAATGTGTGTAAAACTTTCATTATGAGTTTTTATTCGTGAAATAGGTTATTGATTCTTTTAGAGAAAGCTTTTACCATTTTTAAAAATCTTGCTCTGATTATAAGTTTTATTCAGTTTTGTAGTGTTGAAAATTTATCAGTGTCTGATTTCACATCATTGGGTGTCAGTATACACCCAAATACAATTCTTTTAAATTTTAAATAAATATGGCAACACCTTTTACAGTTAGACTTGCTACCCAAACAAATTCTAAAACTTCCCTTATCATGTGAGAATGTTGACTTCACCAGGAACTGAGAGTACTCGGGCCTTCTGAAAAATATCACTAATTTCATTTGAGACCTAAATAGGGAGGTAAGTGTCTGAGGGAAGCCCCTTAAATTAAGAAACTGCTGCTCTGAAATCAGACTGCCTCTAACCCTATATTTTACAAGTAGCCTTGACCCCATCTCACTATGCTAAGGTATACAGAAAGGACTTTCCAGGTAAGGGATTTTGTGTCCATATGCAAGTGCATTGCTGAATTCTAGGACAAGAAGATCCTGTGGTCCTCTAGCACTTTTGGAGGAGGCTGTAGATCAGGACAATCTGAGGAGCCTGGAGAGCAATTCAGCTTACTCTTAGGTAGACTTTTAAAGGCTGGCCTTTGATTTGCTCTCTAGGCTTCGTTGGCTGTATTGATTAAATCTCTTAAGTGCATAGGAAATGTATATATCTATCTCTTCTTTAGACATCTACATTCATGTAAATTAAATCTAGATCTAAATTCCATTCCACCAAATTATTCTTACTAAGCTTATATCAATATAAGTATTGAATGTTATGATAGGGAAATCTGCTGCTAAATCATTACTACAATTAGGGCTGACTTAGCTTTTGTAATGTGAAGACACAAATGACTTCTATCACTGTGTGAGCCTCAAAACACACTGATAATCCCCTAGCTCTCTAGCAAAGAGAACCCAACTTTTCCTTAGCTGTCTTATTGCTAATTTTTCGGAAGGCGTTCAATCAGACACAAGGAGATGAACTTTTAAAAGTTCATTTCTTTTGAAAAAAACTTCAAACTTCAGACACACTCCATATGTTTAATTCCCACACATGCTGATTGGCAGAGCAAAGGCAAAAGTATGTTTTAAAGAAGTTATTTTTTATTTAACACAAATGGACACCTATGTCCTCCTATCTCCTCAAAATATCCATGCTTTAACTTTCTTTCTGCTCATCTTCACATCCACATTAAATGTGCTGTTGTTCTGTTACTCCATGTGTTTATCCTGACCACCACACATCTCTTCATCAGAGCAAAGAACAGAAGCTCAGAAATCTCTGGAGTAGCAAAGCTGCCAGAGAAGGTAAAAGCAGATTTTGGAGACTGGTTTACCCGGGGAGTCTATATGTCACATAAGACTTCCAGCAGGTTTGCTGAAATGGGCCTTTGTGGGAGGAAAAGAGCTGCTTTGGGAGCAATCAGGGTCCCAGGTGAAAGCTTTTTCTCTTCAAACCAGCTGCTTCGTTAGTCCTCAGAAAACACTGATGGGATTGTTTCAAGTTTTATGCACATTTGCCTAAGGCATTGGATGGGCACTTCTTTAAACAGAAAAACAAATAACCAAATCACAAATGATTAAGATAATACTAAAATGGTGATTTTTTTTCTTGAAACCTCATCCCACCTGTACTTGGATGTGCAGATGTATTTTTAGTTCACTAACAGCTGTCCTAGCAAGGGAAGTAATCAAAATCCTGTACAGGCAGATGATAGAAATAGGACACAGAAAGTCCACTTCCTATTGTGGGATGGAAATGTCAGCAGCTCCCACACAAAATGTTTTTATAGTTCAAGCCCGGGACTACCACTTTGAATAACTAAGTCTGTACTTGTTTTAAAAATTCCAGAATAAGCCAATATTTTTTTTCTAGATCTTGGTTTCTCAATACAGGAAGGTGAGAAACAACTTCCTTCCTTTCAGCACTTTCTGTTACCTTTTTTTTTTCTTTTTTCCTAAATTGTAGCACCTCCAGGCAGAGAGTTGTGCCTATCTTAATGGGCAGGCACCTAGTCATCTCTACATGGCCCCTGCATGGAGATGCAAATAGAATAGCACACCAAAAACTGTCTCATCATGGTCTTCTATACAACACTGAATTGAAAAATAAGACCACATGCCATGGAATACATTCAGTTGAATTCTATATTTGAATGTATGCAAGAATTACATATGCAGTTAAATTTTAAAGTCTTTTTCAAAGGCAGAAGCAGGATACTCCTTTGGTATTTCCCCCTTTAGCTTTTTTAGGGAGTTTAGAAAACATTGAATTTTGATTTGGACAGATTTAGCCAACTGTGGTCAAAGAGTGAATATTTTATTTGTTAGGAAAAGGACAAATGTTTATAAAAGAATACATGCAAACTTATTTTCAAAAACTGATATTTCAGGTATCTAACTGGATTTCTTCTGTGTTTATCTCAGAGGACTAATAAGTTAAATGAAAACATTTGTATTTTATTTCTAGTTTCAGTTATTCAACTTCTGTTCCAGACACAGGCTGACATTTGGAGGAAACTATGTCTTTACTCCCACAGTTATCTAGCTGAAGCATATCAGTAAAGAGGTTCTTTATGAAAAGCCTTACAACCAACCAAACACCCACCAAAAAAAGACCTTGCAAAAAACCCCCAGCAAACCAGCATGCAGCTAAATCAAAGAGGATGTATTTCTATGTGGTTTTGACAGCACCTACCATAAGAAGCTCTATGAGAATGTAGTCTCTGTATTCAGTACATGCTTCTATATGTCTTCTATTAAATGGGGTGGTGGGATTGGAAATTCTCCAAGAACTAGCCTGTCTTTTTGATAAAACGTCTCATCTGTGGTACCTTTGCTAAGAGCTTGTTGCTGTTTTTAGTGCTTCATGTCTTACTCCAGAGAAAGAAGCAGCTGTGAGCTCCACCGCTACATGCCTGTTATGTGACTGCAGCTATCTATTATCACAATATTTGCTTTTGTACACCTTCAACCTTTCAAGGAGTTTACCTGTTTAAGGTAATTTTACAAAAGGCACTTTTGAGGAAGCATGGTATAGCATAAACACTGTCTGGGATCTTTCATGGATTTATTTTTTTTTTTCTTTCTATCTTTCTTATTTTCTGCCCTCTAACATGGAAGACAATTAATTCTTCCTTTGGTATGATGTACACACAGAATGTTCACAAAGATGAGACAGAAAACAAAAGGAAGGCAGAACACCCTTCCAACCATGACTGATTTATACCATTCCTGGAATTCAAATTCGTTATTAGGTCAGTATTTCAAACCAGCTTAACTGGTTTTGTGGTAATTTGTATTTGCAAAGCATTTCTGGTCCTATCAGTAAGTCTGGACCTTCCTTCTATTCTACTGAGTTTGCTTTTGGCTTAGCAATGTAACTGTTGCAATGAAGTGTAGTTTCTGGTTCTAACAAACAATTCAAATATTTTCTGTTCCTCTGGACTTGTTTTGGTGCTTTTCATTTTCAAACAATCAAGAACTTAAGTACAGGAAGGTGGTGTTGCTGGAGGATGTCGCATTTCTCTCTCTTTTCTGCCCATGTCAAATGCACCCCTTGTGGTAATAATCAAGGGAAACAAGAACAAAGAGAATAAGAAAGAGAAAATAAAGGGACTAATAGAACTGGATCACTCTGTGATTGCACATGAGTGCATACCTCAGACCATTAGCACAAAAAAGAAAGAAAGAGTTTTTCATCTGTTTTAGATTGGAATGGGGAAAGCTGATCTATTAATTTCATAGTACATACAAATTTCCCCTGACTTCAACAAAAAATGCTCCTATCCTGAATAGGTAGAACCAGAAAAAGAAGTAAAGATAAAATAAAGACAAAATGCTCTCAAAATACATCAGGGATTTATAGGTGGAGTAAGTACTAGTTACTGTTAACTGAGAAAAAATATGTCCCAGTTAGGCATTCAGGCGGTGACAGATGTTTTGTGGAAACAATTTGGGCCTGTAAGAAAGAGACAACCTTGGACTCTAATGCAAGTGGACACTTGGCCTTTGGTGGAAGGAAGAGGTCCTGATAAGGACAGAGAGTTAATCAGATCAGTTAGACTGTGGTGGTTAACTGTATATTCATTTTGACAGTTTACTGTCATGAATGACAACGTATCACAGAGTCAGAGCTCAAGATGCCAGCAGTACCATGGGAAGGTGAAACAACTTAGTGAGTCATGGATTTACTAGGATGGCTAATGCATCTGAGATTTGCTGCCCTGTGGCCTTTTAGCTCTGAATCGTGGCATACGTGTGATGCAGACTACATGAAACGATGACAGCCATATATGTTTGTGCATCCAGTCCGGTTCAGACTGTAGCCATATTTGGCCAAGACAGTAATAAGAAAAACAAAAAACATTGTGGTCAATCTATTTAAAAAGAATGTTGGCTTAAATATTCTTGCAGTACTGGAACACTGTTTAGGGGAGCAGCATCGAGCCTTTTTGGGGGATGTGTAACACAAGGGTCAGCAAGAGAAAAACATAATCCTATACAGATTATGCTGGACAGCCTGAATGGTAGTTCACCTTATTTGCAGTGAAATACCTACAACATAACAGAAAATTTATCTCATTTAAGGAATAGCACCATTTAAGTGGCTGCCATATTTATATTATGTCTGCAATATAATATTGAGTTCAGCCACAGCAGAGTCCAGCATCAGTGTCCCATTCCTGCCATATTTAAGTCCTTTGAAAAATATCCTATTTCAATTCATTCATTACCCAGAATTAGTACTTGGACCTGTTTAGCAATAACAGTAGCTGAAATCATAAACAGTTAACTTTTGCTTATTGCTATCTTCTGAGAGCAAAATTGCAAAAAATGTGCATTTGCTCAGGTTTACACACCACTCCATGGACTCAGTGCAATTCAGAGAGACTGCAGCATGTCCTAACTATTTCTTCATTTGCACAGGTGAGACAAAACATGCTGTGGAGGTTGAAGTGCCATAACCTTCTTATTGCATTTATTCATCTGGAAACTTAACTAAATAACTAGGATGCAACCACATAGGGCCTTAACATTTAACACTGAATACATTGAACCGAGTCCACACCAGATGGCAACTAGCAAAGAGAGTAAAACAGCAGTTAAGCAGAAATCAAAATTATTCCCATACAATTACGAAAAGATGAGAAGTCTGTATTTTCAAACTGGACTGACACATTTTCCTGCGTTCATCGTGTGTGATAATTCTATACATTGTTTTACCTACCATTCTGCTGATGAGTTGGGTATCTTAGATTACACACCTGAAATGCATACTGAAAGGAGTTACATTAAAATAAATGAGCCTATTCATTTTCAGAGCCTTGAGAGAGAAAGGCTTAAACTTTCACAGCAGGTGGAACTACCTATTTCATTTAAAAATACTGCTAGGGAAAAGAAGAATCTAATAGCTATCTGATGTAAAGAAGGTGTTATAAAGAATACTACATCTGGTATCATCTTTGGACTTTAAAAGAAACAAGAAAGACCCCAGTATCTACATTTCATTTACATTCAGAGCTGACTGGTAACCTATTCCCTTTTTTCCCTGTGTCATCCTTCCATACCTTCTGCCCCTGATGTCAAAATATCGTTTCTAGGGTAAGTGTCAGAGGAAGAAGGCAGATTTTTCATACACGGAGAGTTCATTACATACTTCTCCCTAAAGCTGTGTTGGTCATATGTTGGTCTTAATGATTAAAATAAAAAACACTATTTTGTGTGTGCCAATTAAACACATATTGCAAAGAATCATGAGGATAAAATTATACCATAGAGTGTTGGGATCTTTGTGTTTATGGGAACATTAATAGATGTATTTTGCTCTCACAGTGGAAGCACATTAGCCTTTTATATTTTAAAGGTCCTTGCATGGAATATAGGTGGGATGTACTCTTACCCTGTAGCCCTGTAACAGAGCACTACCGCTGTAAGAAATAGACCATAAGCTTTGCACTGAATTTGCAAAAATCTCAGGACAGAGGCTTGTCAGGCCTGCTCTGTGTGAACTGGTCTTGACCTGCCTGCAACATTTGTTCACTCAGTTTAGCTGTAACATGCTAATGCAACTCTATAGTGTAGAGAAATGCAGACTTGTTATGGTAACAGAGTCCCTGAAAGGTGGGGATGCATGATGCAGTGTAGAGGACCACAGGAGTGGGATGATAAGGCATTGAGTGCAGGCTGGCACTGGAAATCCTTTAGGAATAAATATTTCACTCACAGTCAGTTACAGAAATGCAGACCTGGAGCTGCATAAAACTGGGTTTGAGGGTGACAAAGATAGTAAATCCAGCTGTAGAGCAATGAAGGAAGAGGAAAGGTGTAAAAATATGTTAGCAAACCTAGAAAAATGACCCCATGTGGACTCTACAGTGAGGAGAAAGATACCATCAGCATGAACACCACATTCGTTCTGGAAAAGGACTCTGGCTGCTGACGACTCAGTGTTATAACACACACACACACCAGAATGAAATTACCAACTTTAGGATTTCCAAGAGGAGCGGCAAGGTAAGCACACCACCAGAAAAAGGGTTAGAAAGAAGGAAGTGCATATATAGTAATTCCAAATGTATTATTATTGTTTTTTCTTTGAAAATTAGGGTTTGACAAATAATGATTATATTGTTAAGATTTTAGTTATGCTGACAAGAAATTATTGTCTTTATATGTGTGCTTCTTTGTTAAAAGTAAGGTTTCAAACATTACAATATGCTTGGTATGACTTTTGCAGTTTCACTAAGAGTATGCACAAGAGGCCTTACAAAGAATATCTGGCAGTGTCCTGGCTGTGGAGAGAAAAATCAACCACCTTCCAAAAAGATAGTGCAGCTAAAGCATCAAAAATACAGACTTATCCATGTTCTCTTTCCAGTGTGATTAAATTCCAGCTAGCAAGAACCACCTCAAAAGTGAGAGGTTAATTCAGTTTCCACAATCCATTCAGCAACTTGACTTGACAGCGTCACAGCCAATAAGCATGCCAATTAGTGTGATGTATTTCTATTAATTTCAGCATTAACTACAAAAATAAATAGTCCGGATATTCTGGAAGTACTGTGATTTGAACATATAATAAAACTGATCATTGAATTAATTTAAATGGATCTTAATTATGCATATGAAAAAGTATATAACTTTGGACATAAACATCTGGCTGATGATGGGTGAGGGACAGGCTAGTGTTCATTTGTAACACATCTCACTATTAGTTGAGGTGCAAACAACCCATTTCATCATGAAAAAATGCCACTGACAGACGTTATTTCACATCTCTCTTCAGAGCATTTTGTCCTCTGGATAGAATTTAATCTCTGCAGCTAGTGTCACTATGGTACTGCTGGTGACTACAATGGGCAACGTGGCATTATCCACAAACTGTTATGCAGGCAAAGATTTGCACATTGTTTACCCATTACTTGTGTGATGGAGCCTTAAATAATCTTTTCATTTGATGCAGTTTTCCCAATTTCATTTGAAATAATATATCAGGTTTTGTGCTGGGAGGAGATGATTTCCATAATTTTAGCTAGAAGTGAAAATATGCATGGAAGCAAGGACAAAAATTAATCGTGAAAAATACCTATTGAGCCTTAGCCCATGATTTTTAAATCACAGTTCTCATACTTGATTTTTTTTTCTTCATTTTTTCTTTTTTTTTTTTTTTTTTAATTTGGTCTCATCTCATTAGACGAGTTTGATGTTACCCCTAGCTCTTCTCAAACTATTATTTCCGTGCGCAAAAGCTTATTCCCACTGAAGACATTTGGAGTCTCACTGTTTAATGTAAGCAGGTTTTGACCCATTGAATATACAAGGCTTTAAACAGTCCATTTTAAAAGACATTTTTTCTTATGCTGTGAACCCCTGAGGTACTATGCCAAGGTTAGGAAGCTGTGCATAGTTATTTTTGTGCTTTATAAAATGTTTAACATTTTCAGTGCATAAATCATTTTTAACTTTACCTAATTTCAGAGCATAAAGGGCATGTCAAACTTTACTAAACTGAAGCCCCAGGAAACAGTCTATAACAATGATGGATTTTTATAATGATATAACCCTTAATGAATTATTGTAGTTCTTTAACAAGGTTTTAATAAGACATTTCTTTTGCCAGCATGGTTATTAGTTCTCTCATCTGAATAGCCCTGGGCCTGTCTGACATAGAATTGTACAACATAATATTTCTTTCTGTGCCAATCATATAATACTACAAATCTCCAAGCCTGAATAAAAGAACTAACTTTTCATTTCTTTGATTTTTTTTTCTTTTTCTAACCATAAAGGTCAGGGTTTTTGAATATGTAACTTGAAATAAAGATATGTTGACTATGATACAACTGTTACTTATGTGTAAATGGAAGAGTGCCCACTTAGACACTTTCACTGTGGTACATGATCTTTTAAAACTGAGTGGATGCTTGTCTGTGTCCTTATGCACATTTTTATGGATACATTGTTCTCTTTTCTTCTTCTTTAAGGTATTTCTATATATCTGAATGATATTTTGAATATTCTGAAAGACATTAGTCTTTTTTACTTTAGTGATCATACTTATAGTTGTCACCATATGTTCATGTATGTGTACACATAATTATTTACTGATGTCCACTTGAGACAATTAAACCTTAGCTTTAAAATACTAAAAGAACATTAAACCTTCAAAGTTGAGCAGTGAAATGTTAAGAAATGCCTGTCCTATCTTTATTCACTCCTCTTTTGTTTATGTTATACTACAGTTATTAATTACTTGTTTAATTATTCAGGAGACACTAAACTAAAGCTGACCACAAAAGGCTTCAGAAAAAAAAACTTACAAGACTCACTGACTGCATGGTATAAAGTAGTACAGAGTTTCATGTCAAGAAAAGTAAGTCAATCAGCATGGTTAAAACAGCAGTAAATGCTCAAACGCTGCAATGGACTCTAAATTCATTTCTCCAATCAAGAAAAGGATTTCGTCGTCATTGTATTTTTCTCAGAAAACATCAGATCAATACCCATCAGTGATCGTAAAGGCAAGTGGAATGTTAGCAATTATTAAGGAAGGATTTGAGAAGAAAATATGGAATACCATATAACCATAGAAATGCATAGAAATTCACTTTATGATAGTACTTGCATCTGGAATACAATATAAGCTTCTAATCCCTCATTTCAAAAGGATATATGAGAACTAAGAAAGGTACAGAGAAGAGTGACAAGCACGATTAGAGGTAGAGAATAGCCTATGTCCAAGGACAAGTTAAATGTACTCAGAATCTTAGGGGGTTGAATAATAAAAGAAAAGAAGAAGAAAACAAAATTTAAAAAAAGAATAACTGAGGAAGGCTGTAATACAAAAATATAAAGTCAAGAGTATCGTGGAAAGGGGAAATATATCTCATGCCAGCAATCAGAACTACATGCAGATGATTAAATTATTAGGTGACAAGTCTACAAGTGACAGAAAAGAGTATTTTTTCACAGGTCACATAATTTCATTGTGGGACTAATTGCCACAGAATATTGTGGAGACTACATGCATAAATGGGTTTTAAAAAGTGATTATACAAATTAATGAAAGAAAAGCATTAAGAGCTATTAAACATGATGAAGAGATTCCCCAGCTCAGAAAATCCTTAAAGTATGTATTGCCAGAAGCTGGAAGGACACAAGAAAAAGACGGTTTATTCCACTTTAGAATTGTGGATTTTATTTTGTTTTGCCTTTTTTAGTTGGTTATGTTTAAATTCTTTTCTTCAGCTTCCCTTACTGATGACTTCAGAGACAGGATACTGGGTTAGATAGACTTTGGTCTTAAACATTAAAGACATTTTTATCTTTATATATTCTTTTTACAGATTAAAATCTTCAGAGAATATCTTATAATTGCCTCTGTGTCTTGAAAGTGTAATCACAAAGAAATTCTATGCAATGTTGACACAAGGAACAAAAATATGCTTGTAAAAAGTATTTTACAGTGTATCCGGTTAAAGCCTGAAAAGGCGTATTCTGATCATATAAGTGGGTTACATTTTATTTTTCCAAAGTATGTGACCTAACCAAATTTGAGAGAATTTTGATTAAATGGCAAAAGGAAATTCAATAGTAATTTCTACCCTATATTATAAGTGTTGGCCATAACCTGCAGTTGAGTCTAAGCTTGCCTTTTGTCCACATTTTTTTCTTCAAGCCTTGATATGAGAGTAGGCTTCTGTTGTTCAGGTATAAAAGGAATAACCATCAAGATAGGATTTTGGACATATTTTTATATAGACATGTTCAATTTCTTACATGAAATGAGATCTTGAATACAAACACAACATTTTTATGTTTGTTTACTGGATTAGGCATTCCTTGTGATCTGCACTTTTTTTTTAGCATTCGTTTGGCCAGAAAACAAACTTGTTCAAAAGCTGCAATTTTATTTTTCTTCGTGTGTGCTGTTGTGTTGAAATGTACAGCTACTACTGGTGCAACCACACTGTACAACTGCAATTTCTTCTTTCATTGGGCAAAAAGCATCTCAGACATAACATACACTTCTTATTGCATGTGTTACATAGATAAACTAGCCTGAATTGTAGAATACTGTGGTTCTGAGTCATACTGAATATTTCAGAAAGGAAATAGGTTCCCCCTTAGCATGAGGGCCTTTCTGTGGGATACAAATTAAAGTTTGCATAAAGAATATGGACACGAATGTTTGACTTGCACATCTCAGGATAGTACCCTACCAGCTTCACTACTTTTCTGCTAAGGTAGGCTACGCAGTCTTGGACATCCTTAGCACATGTTTGATCTAGTGAATGACACTGTGAAGATGGCATTCAAAATGGGTGAAAACTATGAGAATCAGAGTTTGGTAAAGGCTTAGCCTAGTCATAAACAAATTGTTAACTGTAAGGCAACATCAGTTATTGGTGGGTTAAACTTGTGACTGGCTACCAGACACCCATCCAGTCTCTCTCTCACTCTAATTTTCCCACAGAGCAGGGGTAGAAAGTGCAATGAACAATCTCATAGTCTGAGATAAGGACAGGGAGATCATTCACCAGTTATGATTGCAGGCAAAACAGACTCATCCTGGGGAAAAGGAATTTAACCTATTCAAAATTAAAATAGATTTAGGTGAAAAACAAAAACCTAAACCACCTCCCCTCCCTTCCCTTTTTCCCAGGCTCAACTTAACTCTTCTCCCATGACCCTGCACCCCAGGTGGCAGAGAGGGATGAGGAATGTGGGCTTGGGAGTCAACTCACGACAACTCCTTGCTACCTCTTCTTTCTCCTCACACTTTTCCCCTTATCCAGTGTGGTCTCCTGCATGTGCTTCAGCTTCCTTGAGAACACATCCACCTGCTTCCATGAAGGGTCCTCCATGGGCTGCATGAAAATACATGGTTCACCTTGGTCCTCACCACCTGTTGAAGGGAATCTCTGCTCTGGCTGCTGGAGCACCTCCTCCTTTTTCTTCTCTCACTTTGGTGTCTACAGGGCTTCCTCACACATTTTTGCCCTCACTTCTCACTGTCATTCAATGTTTTGCCCTTTCTTAAAAGTATTTCCCCAGAGGCACCACCATCTTTGCTGAAGGGGCCTGTTGGGGGTGGCTGGAACCAGATGGGGCAGTCCTAGCCTCTCCTTAGAGATACAGCCTCTGTAGCCCCTGCCTGCTGATGCCTGAGCTCTTGCACCTGGTACAGTTTTATGGTGTTACAGGTGCCTCTGGAAAATAAAACATGCCAATTTTATCAG
The DNA here is from genome assembly GCF_009829145.1 of Chiroxiphia lanceolata. NCBI lineage: Eukaryota > Metazoa > Chordata > Aves > Passeriformes > Pipridae > Chiroxiphia > Chiroxiphia lanceolata. The sequence goes on from NC_045638.1 coordinate 61,799,624, forward strand.
CTTTTGTACTGCTTCAGCTGAAATACAGCGGTACTCTGCTTTCACTCTTCTGTACAGATATGATCCATGAAACCTAGGATCAAATGACAATTGAGCAATGTTTTTGTGGATATCATTTTTGTGAGTCTAGGTACTAGGGAGCTGATTTACTAAATAGTAGATTTTATAATGCTGGAGTTTGGATTTGTGACCGAAACAGTGTTAAAACACACCAGTATTTTAGCTCTACAGCATTAAGTCCTTCTCTGTTTTCACTCTGCTGCCCCAGAGAGTAATCTTGGGCTTAGCAAGAGGCTTGGAGGAGAGACAGCCAGGACAGCCAACAACAACTGACCCAAATGATATTCCATATCATATAACATTGTTCTTAGCAATAAAACTGAGAGTTTTTCCAAGGTAATTCTTACTCATTTGTCTGCTGGTAGGAGGTAGTGAGTGACTGCCTTTGCATCAGCTTTTCTATTTTTTTCTTTATTTATAAAACTATCTTTTTCTCAATGAACAAGTGTTTTGTTTTGTTTTGTTTTGTTTTGTTTTGTTTTTTCTCACAGCTTCCCTTCCAGTTCTCTCCTCCATTCTGGTGCATGTAGTGAGTGACTCCATGGGGGCTTAGCTGCCAACTGGGGTCAGCCCAGAGGTAGAAAATGGTTCAGATTTTTGTGGAAGCCAAAAACTGATGACATCTGAGATGATTACCTCTGCACTAGATGATTTATGCTTAATTTACGCTGAATGGAAACAAGCAAAGACTGTTAGGACACTTCATATGATTCATAAGATCAATGCAGGTAAGACTGATCCACTGCTATCTTATTCACAGATTTGTTTGGGTTCCAGGTTCTGACTTTGGTGAAAATAGAAGACCAGCCAGTTTGCTGCTTAGATAACTGTACATGCAAGATAAAGCAGGAATATAAGTAAGTATGTTAAAAATATTTTTGCTGTTCCTACTGTAGGAAGGCCTCCATGTTGACTCTTTTATGGTTCAGCAATCCTAGCAGGACGAATTTGTATTTGTATAATCAATTACGTATAAAAATCAGGGCTGAGCAAACATAATATTTTACTTCAATAAGCCATTCTTGGAAGGCATTCTATCAGAAAAGTGATTCAAATCTTTCAATACTAATATCTGTTCAGTTATAAACTTTTCAAAGAGAAAACTTTAACACATAAATTCAAATTATTAACACAGAATACTAGAAGGGATTACTGATACAGACATACAAAGAGCAAGTATATGTGTGAGACATTGGATTATTATACTAATTATTGACTTGGACCAACTCAAGTGTGTGTGTGGGGGGAGAAGGGACAGGCTGAATTTCAGAAAGGTGAAGTGGTGCCCTGTTCCATACTTCAGCCCCTTGAAGCCTCCTTGGGAACCCCTGGGGCAGCTGTCAGTCACTGGACACTGGGAGCACTGCCCACACCACACCCCCTGTAGCTCCTAACCCAGCCTCAGGATGGCTGGCACACTGGAAGTCCCACCTTGGGGGTGGCCACAGGGGACCAGAGAGGATGAAACTAGCACCATGCAGCCATTGCATTATCACAGCCCTACAATCTCTTGAATTCGTGCTAGCTGAATCTACGGTGGATCTACAGGTGGTAGCTATAATTCTCTCTTTTTCTTTTTTTTTTTTTTTACATCTTCTCCCAAACTCCTGTCTTGATATTTGGGTAACTTAAAGCTGGATGGGTTGGATTTTGCTAAATCATATGGGTTAACATGTGCTAAGTCAGTGTTTTGTGTAGTGCTTTATTTTGATTGAATATTGTCTGAACTTTTGGCAACTTCCCTTATTTTCTAAAATTTGACGGTACAAGTGTGTTATTTGACCTCCTGAAAAGCACGTGCAGCATCTTCTCCTGTGCACTCTCTCAAGGTATTGAAAGAAATGAAGGCCCTTTTAATATATCCAGAGGGTGGATATTTTTGGTGCTTTGTATATTTTTAAAGTAAAATTCCTTTGATAAGCTCGTAGCTGTAATCTGGGGTCTTACAAAATGTCAAGAACATGAGACTTCATTTTATAGTTTAAGCCTTTTTTGTGTCTTATTTGGATCAAATTTATGTGAGAAATTTGCATAAGTCAGGAGAGATCCTTATTATATGATTCACTGTAACTCATTAGGGCTTTTGTTTCCATACATAAATGAACTCTACTGATGTAAAACACAAATGATTGCACTTGATTGACCCTGAAGTTATACATTCCTGACAAAAAAGTATGGAGCATCTTGACAGCCACATGCCAACAGATGTAAAGGAGATGAATTCCACTATAAATATGGTGATTATTACTGGCCAGCATTGTGAGGAACAAGTTTTTAAAGCATGCAAGCAAAGAAGGTGATGAGACAAGATTGATCTCAGAAATATTGATCTCATCTTGCAGCTTTGTGTTTCAGCACATCATTCACTTTCAGCTCTCTGTCTCAGTGGCAACCTGCTTGAACAGCTTGAACTTCTTTCTGTGTTTCAGCTACTATTCTGTGTACAGAGTTTTTGCAAAGAATGATGGGGAAGAGACCTAACATTCTTTAAGGAAGACCAGAACCATGACATTCTTTTAAAATACATTCACGCAGTATCTTGATTAAATAAATTTGGTTGTACACAGATTTATTTTAATACTCATGGTTGGAGTAATTTCCTATACCAATATTTTTTTCTAGACTCTTTTCAGCAATATGTATATTTATCAATGTGTATAAATTTATGGTTTTATATAAATGACTATGTACAATGTAAAAATATATTCATATATAAATATAATTAATAGTAAGGATTATTATCAATAAAAGCTGAGCAAGAGAGAAATCAGAAAGACTATTAATCACTTAAGATCTTTGCAAATGCATTATTAAGCATACTAGGCAAGCTATGATATGCCAGTTTGGATTAACTACTTGGAAGAGGACCAGACTATGTGACTTCATTTTCTGACTACAATATACCAACAAAGATTTGAGATCTGACCTGGACTTCTTGTATTTTGTCAGTACCATCTATCCCAGTTGAGCTAAAGAGATGTTTCCCACTGTCTGGGTCAGTAGGAGCTGTCATAAGTATTTCTCAGTCAGCAGGGGTCATTCTTGAGCCAGTGGGAGCTGTCACAAACCATTTTGACATAACATGCATCATGCTGGAAGTGAGATTGACCTCTCCAACCTCTCTTGCTATTATACGCAGGTAATCAGGCCACTCCACCCATGTGGTAGCTCAAATTGAGTTCAACTCCACCACTCAACATGATACTATTGGTCTGACTATCTTTTCAGCTGTGACTGTGGAGCCTCACCCAAATCAATGGGATTATTCTAGTGGGAAGTTATTCTGGACTGCAAAATATGGTCCTTTATCTCACGCCATTTTACCCTGCAAACCATCAAAGGGGGAGTTTGGGTTGCATTTGAAAAGACTGTAGGATAACAACAGATGCTCTGTTGTGCAGAGCAAAGCATCTGACACACTAAGTGGCTAGTTCTGAAAGTGCGCTGGGTTTGGCAAGTAGGGTCTTCCAACAGAGTTTTCTGAGAAAAAAATCCTTTGCACTGTGGGAAAGTCAAGTGTTGCAGAAAAGAGAACCCAATGGATGTTATACTCACTGCAGTGGGTGATGGGCAGTACTGGAGAAATTTTTATCTTTTATCTCTGAATAAGTTTTCAACCATGAACCCTGTCGTGAAGGAAGTGACTAAGCTTTCTCTTTCAAGACAGAATAATGGAAACTACTTTTAAAGTAACTTCTTAAAGTTACTTTTCTTTATCCAGTGGTTCCTGGCTACTTTATAGCTGAATATGAACATCTACACAGAACATGAGCCACTGTTGCCCTAAATTTCCTTTTTGGTTCAGGGGAATCAAACCCCACAAAGCCTATCTCGCAGAAATGCTTCTACTTTGAAGTACTACCTGGGAACAACATGAGTATGAGTGAGGAGAAACTCTTCGCTGATCCTCTAAAAGCCTTTTTCCTGTGCCATGTATGTTTAAAGATTAATTAGATACACAGGTACAGTCTGCACTACTGGGAGGACTGGAGCAAGGTTCACAACTTTGAACCCTATTTTAGATTGTGATACTTATATATGCCTCATCTCACAATAGACAGTCTGTGGGAAAGACAGTTCTGTGCCTTTTATCTAGTAGTGGGTGGCTAGAGTTTCTTCATGTGTAACATCTATATATCTCACAGCAGAGATTTGAAGATCAGTCTGTGGGACATCTGCAGTAGGTCAGCCTCAGTTTCTATTGCTGAAGTAGTTCCACTTCATGTGAGTGATTATGGAGTAAATGGTCCTTGTGATAGCATAAGAGTGTGTGTCACTCCATGACCTAACGACAAGCTTCAGTGTATGTGATGAAGAAGGAATATCCCTCTGTAATATACCTTTACCAATATATATATTTAGGAAAAGCTTTCTGTGGATCATGAATGAGGACTTTGCTCTTCTTAGTCACATGGAAAGTTCAGATCCGGAAAGGTAAAAGATAAATGATCTCTGATTTTCCACTTCCAACATCACTGTTCTTAGTGTTATTGTTAACAGCTAAAAAGAAAAAGAATAGGAAGCTTTAGGAGCTCACTTTTGTGTGGTCCTTTTCAATACGAGCTATGTATATGACTGATGACTGACATACCCTCAGGAAAATACTCTTTGGCAGCTAAGGAAAGGAAAAAAGTAGGACAATTTGCTTTTTTAAGACAAGAAGCTGGATTTGATGACACATTGCAGCTCCTAGTTCTGCAGAGAGTGAGACCAGTGCTACTTCTATTTGGTAGGGGATCCTGCTTCTGTACTTGGTGGCATAGTCATAACAAGAATGCCAGTACATAACGGTGAGATGGAATCATGAACTGAATTAATATAGAGATTTTGTGTGTAAGAACTGGATGGATGGCCAGACTCAGAGTGGTGGTGAATGGTGCTGCATCTAGTTGGCGGCCGGTCACTAGTGGTGTCCCCCAGGGATCAGTGCTGGGCCCAGTTCTATTTAATATCGTTATTGATAATCTGGATGAGGGGATCAAGTATACCATTATCTAATTTACAGATGACACCAAGTTGGGGGGGAGTGTCAATCAGCTGGAAGGCAGGAGGGCTCTGCAGAGGGACCTGGACAAGCTGGAGAGATGGTCTGATTCCAATGGGATGAGGTTCAACAAGGCCAAGGGCCGGGTCCTCCACTTTGGCCACAACAACCCCATGTGTTGCTACAGGTTGGGGACAGAGTGACCGAAGAACAGCCAGGCAGAAAGGGACCTGGGAATTTGGATTGACAGGAAGCTGAACATGAGCCAGCAGTGTGCCCAGGTGGCCAAGATGGCCAATGGCATCCTGGCCTGGATCAGGAACACTGTAGCCAGCAGGACCAGGGAAGTGATTCTTCCTCTGTACTCAGCGCTGGTGAGGCCACACCTGGAGTACTGTGTCCGGTTCTGGGCCCCTCAGTTCAGGAAGGACATTGAGGTGCTGGAGCAGGTCCAGAGAAGAGCAACAAGGCTGGTGAAGGGACTCAAGCACAAGTCCTGTGAGGAGAGGCTGAGGGAGGTGTGGTGGTTTAGTCTGGAGAAGAGGAGGCTCAGGGGAGATCTCATGACTCTCTACAACTACCTGAAAGGAGGTTGTAGCCAGGTGGGCATCGGTCTCTTCTCCCAGGCAACCAGCAGTAGGACAAGAGGGCATGGTCTTAAGCTCTGGCAGGGGAAGTTTAGGTTGGATATTAGGAAGAAATTTTTTACTGAGAGAGTAATCAGACATTGGAATGGGCTGCCCAGGGAGGTGGTGGATTCACTGTCTGTGGAGAGACGAGACTGGATGTGGCACTTAGTGCCATGATCTAGTAACCACGACAGTGTTGGATCAACGGTTGGACTTGATGATCTCAGAGGTCTTTTCCAACCCAGTTGATTCTGTGATTCTATGATTCTTCCAGTACTTGGTCATACAATGCCTTGTATCTTTGTTTCACTTGGTTGCAACTAGTAGCACAATTCAACAAGTTCCACCACTGGCTTCTGTTTTTGTCTATTTGTTCGAAATTGAATATTTGGTCTCATGATCCCATTTGATATCAAGGTCTACCTCTTTTCTCTATGTCTTTTCTCCATGTCATGTGTTACTATTTGATGTAATTCATCCCTATAGAATGTATCACAGAATCATAGAATGGTTTTGGTTGGAAGTGACCTCAAAAATCATCTGGTTCCAGCCCTCCTGCCATGAGCAGCGACACCTTCCACTAGACCAGGTTGCTTAAAGTTCAGTCCAAAGCCCTGTATTATGTTTCTCTCTGGATTGCAGGTTTTATGTGGTCTGTTATAGTCTCTTTTCTCCTCCTCCCCATCTAAGAATATTCCATGTATTCCGCATTCTCTCATAAACTAGTTGTTGTTATTACAAAGGAAAATTAGACAAACAGTCAGATTTTAATGGAAAGCAAGATCTACCATTCAGATTGCTGTAAATATCTACAGGACTGGTAAACAATCTCTGCTTTTTGAAGCAGAACTGAGATGTTCTTCATGTTGCTAAATGGTGGAATGACACAGAGCTCCAATGTGGTTGATCACAGTTCTTTCCATTCACTTAGCCTGCAGTGAAGCACTGTGTGCTAAATAATTCCTATCCTAAAAATGAAGCAAGCAAGCAAACAAAACCAAATTTCCAAACCCTAGACCAAACCTAGTGGAGAACAAATCATATAATAATAAAAATACACCAGATAAGATCTTGTCATCCTCTTCCCTGCGCCCCCATAACTTTCAAGCAGGTATACTTTATCCAGACTAGTCTTCTTCCATTTTATTATATTAATTACTCAACATACACCGTATAGCTGGGAAATCTGTGTTCAAGGACCACCAAATGCTGAATTTCCTGAGTGCATCACAATTACAGAAACATCTGTGCTAGATGACTTTGCCTTGAATCACTGTGAAAATCTGCTCTATTTGGCAGCTTTGTACAGATCTGATCCTTATATGTGCTGAAATGGTAATGAATGTTGGTTTTCTCTTTTAGTTATTGTGACTGTATGTGACCAACATGAACCTGGTGTCTCACTGTCATGTGAAAATCCATTTTCCTTTTTCTATTTAACGGTCAAAACCTGTCACTATTATAGATTTACTGTGGTGACAACACAACAGCAGCAAACTCAGACTCATGTTTGAAAACTACAGAAGAATGTATACATTACGCTGTAGCTTGACAGGCCAGAGAGGCAAAATACAAATAAAAGGAATGCTTTGTTTGCTTGTTTTATCTTACTTTTTTATTACCTTCTGTTGTTTTCATTTCTTAAACTTCAGTTGTGTCTTTAGTAAAGGGTCACATAGATGGTTTATCTCGCATTATACACCAATAATTCCATCACAATTAGCGTTAAGCTTCCTAGAATTAATTAGGTTACAAGGGACCTCTGGAGCTTATTTAGTCTGACCTCCTCCTCAAGGATCAGCTGTGAAATGATACCAGATTACTTCAGATTTTTTCCAGCCTTTGGCCAAGCAATTTGTTACAGATTTAATGGTTCTTTGTGCCAAAGACAGTGCCTGTATCTTTAATTTCCTTTGCTGTCAGTGGTGGTCATTGCCTTCTGTTCTTTCTCTGTGACCCTCTGCGAGGAATCTGGCTCCATCTTCTTTTTAGCCACCATTAGGTAGAGGAGCAAGACTGCAATCCCAACCCTCCACAGCCTTTCTTTTTGAGTTTAGACAAATGCAATTCCCTCAGCCTCTCAGCGTACCTCCTGTGTTCAAGCCACCTGTTTTGGTGACTCACCCTATTTTGATGTTGACAGCTTGCTGAACTGAGAGATTCAAAACTAGACACATTATTCTATATGCAGGATCTGAAGCTGATTTGGGGAGGACTCCAAAATGGTCTAATTTGTCCAATGTTAACTTTACAAGTTTGAACAAAGCGTGTGTTTACTTGGAGTAAATTTTGTAGAAATCCTGCTTGTTGAGACATCTGGAAGAAAGATGATGTAAGGAGGGATGGGAGACAAAATATGTTGATGATAGATTAAAATAGAGAAAAATTTGTTTCCAACTATTTACTAGAGCTCTTAATATCTCAAAATTAAAATCCTAACTGAATGGAATCAATTTTTTTCAGAGCTGTTGTGCATCTGAAAGGCCTTGAGTTCAGAATATCTCTAAATAATGAAATCTTGATATTGCAGATTATCATCTCAATTTTGTAGTACACATCCACCCTTTAATAATATTCTGTGTGGCTGAATTCTTACATGGCTGAATGAATTATCTTAGGAAAGCACTTAATGGAAAAAGGAGTTTATTTTACCTATTAGGTATTCTCAAGATTTCTGAATAATCTGTTGCTGCTTAATTGTTTTCTGACATTTTCCATTCTAATATCCATTATATGCGACTAGATGGACATACTTTGTTGTCCAGTATCTCCATGTTATAAAAACAGCTCATTACTTACAGAAATCTGGGAATTAACTAAATATAGTCATAGCATTGTACATTTGCCTAAAAAGGAAATAAATGCGTGAAAATTAATCCCATGGTCTGCAAAGATCTGGAAGAGAAGAGCACAGCAGGAAGTAAAAGGAACAAAGGTTTTCCTAGCATATGGAAGCATACAGGCTTTTCAAACAATTTAAAGTAATCAATATTAAAGTTATTTACTGAGTGTTTTACAGCTTTATGCTTTCTTTCCCTCAAGAAAGATTTAACAATAATTCTCTTTCATCCCTTCAGGATGCTCTGAATTATATACAGAAAAGTCTTTCCAAGCATAATCTCATATTTGGAAAATAATGACCTTAGGTTCATGTAAAAGTTTAATATAATATGCCCTTATTTCTGCTACTGTTGATGTAGGCAGTAAGCATCTGGGCTTATTGCTACACTTGGGCTAAACAAATGGAGTGCTGTAAATTGTGTTTCAGGATACTGTCATTTTGAATGCACCAGAGTTCCTCAGCACTTTCTTCAGCCAGCACACTCATGTCAATCATCCACCTTTTGGTACATCAGGGTTTTCATTAGTTTTGTAACTGCCTGACCTTGTGCCAGACTCAAGCAGACAGGTAGTTCATAACCCTTTACTGTCAGAATTAGCATTCATGATACTACTTAAACTGCAGAGCAAATTTAGAGTTCATTATTAAATGAGGCATATGTTACTACACTTATAACTGATTCAGTCTAGTTATTTTTAGTTTGACCTTTTCTGTATTCATCAAATCAACTTTGAAATAGACATTGAGGTACCCTTTACTGTTAGCTATAAAAATTCTTAGAGATAGTTTTTTTTCATTGAGCTTTCTGGCAAATTCTCATATATCACCTTTCTGTTAGCTTAAGTATAAAGAAGAGAAGATGGAATCATGTGGATGTTAATCACCATTTTCTTCAGCTGTATCCTCCCTCTTTGCCTTTGCTTTTATGCTGGGAACTGAAAGGCTAGTGTTCTCAGTTCAGAATAGCATGGAAACTTCCACTGAGGATAGCAAAAATGTGTGAGTGTAGAAGTATATATTAAAGAGTATTTAGTCTTACTATAGCTTTATAAACAAAATTTCCCATTATTACTCTGATTTTCCTGCTATCCCATCCTCCTTCCTTGAGGTAATCAACTGAGGACAAAGCCAATAAAAATTCAAACCCACTGGAACATGACAGGCTTAAAAACTGTTTCATGTTATTTTCCTTTCACTGTCTGGGATTTCTAAATTCTGACATGGAAAATATCTTCAAATTCTATAAACTTATTAGGTACCACAAAACATTAATCCTTAAAAAAATCTCTTTTTGCACTAAAAAAAACCCCCTCACGTTTATCACTGAAGCCCTCACTCACTGCTTCTCAATAATGCAAAAGGATAAATGTTCTGATAATATATTAGAATATATACTTATGAAAACATTATTACATTGATAAACCATAGTATTAGCAAATATATTCAGAATTGAACTATTTGTATATGTAGTAGAAAAGAAATTCTATCAAGGTGTTAATTACATATTACTTTATGCTTCACCAAGAGTCCTAAGAACATGTGACTGTTCACGTTTCAATACTGAAAGTACTTAGAAATTCAAGGTCAAAACCTTCAATCCTCTTGCTCGTTCCTCTTTTCATCTCCCTTTTTTTTTTGTAACTAGTTATGCAACCAATTTTTTAATAAAAAAAATGTGCAATTATAATAGACGAAGGTTTTAAAAGTATTCAAATATCCAACTTCGACTGAAGTCGATGGGAGCTGATTAATAGCTTTTAAATCTAACCTGGGCTATCATTACCCTTATGGACCATTGTGAAATGAGAATTGCAGCATTTTGTGTTGAATAGAGAGTCTGAAAGTTGCATCTGCTCTTATTTCTTTTTTGGTAGGCACTGGTCTCACTTATTGCCACATAATAATTTTGTACTCTATGAGCACAGTTATGTTATACAACTACATACAAAAGCACTTTGTTGAATTAACACTTTGGGGCATATGGAAAACAATAAATCACAAAAACTGTAAGAATTGTAACTCTGAAATGTACTGTTTGAACTTCCAGTTACTGTATAATGTAACTGTAGTTCATTCCCTTAGAAAACCCTAAAATCTAATTTAGCTGTATGTCATATTCTCTCTTCTGCATGATCTAGATGAAGGCTTCAGTTCATATCCAACACGACAAATTCAGAAACCTAATTAAGACAGACTGACTCACCCTCTGGGAAAGTTCAGAGGCAGTGGTCTTTCTTGAGAAAGTTGAGGAGGAAGAGTGTAAGAGAATTAGATGAGTAAGCAGGACTTTAGGATAGCTGGTTTGTCTTCCAGCACTATACACTGGAAGTGTAGATGCATCCTTAACTAAATCAGGTGTCTAGTACAGTCACTCTGAACCTGGCAAATAGTCTTCATAAAGGTACGCTGTGGTATAAGCAGGAAGGAGGCACACTGGGACAGAGCTTACTGCACAGCTATCTTACTGGGGGAACCAGACTGGCAGAGACATGATGGTGCTATCATATGAATCAATTTGTAGAAAAAAAAAAGTAAACTTGATGCATGATTACACCTATTTCATTTACCTAAATATACATTTTGGAGCAGGCTGATTTCTGCACGAATAATTATCTTCTTTTCCTGATATCTCCTTTAGCTCTGTGTATGTAGTATATTCTAGATCCTAAAGACTATTTTTCATCTTTTATGTAGTTAGGAAACAAAACATTTTAAGTGATGTATTAAAAAATTAAATAATATACAACATATAGAATAAAGCACATCACAGTTTTGTAGGTTTTTTTGCAAGGTTTGTACTTCTGTTACTAACAGTGTTACTTTTTAGTCTTCTAGAATGTTTCAACTTAATAACATTAAATTCCATAACCACTTGAAGAAATGAAAGAATTATTAGTTTTGTGCTGTTTATGAGACTCTGCTTACATTTTAATTTACCTTGATTTCTATGTAAAAATTCAGATATATACAAAAATAAAACTTCTGAAAATCAAAGATGGAAGTGTGTGCTTTTAACTTAGGTACCCAATGTATTTTGTTTAATTTAAAAAACCACCACCAGTATAGCCCAGGAGGGCATTGTAGGGTGCTTAGTTTAAGCTTATTATTTATTCCAGAGGGAATGGAAGAGGACTGTACACTCCGGACTCAGACCTCCAAGCTTCATCTGAGGAGACTCAGCTTTGCTATCTAATTGATGCTTTCCTTGGTTACACCTTTACATGAAACATCAGCAAGCAGGTTCTCGGGTCTGGACTGAGGCTGGCATTAGGTGGGACATAAGTGCAGGACAGACATTCTGAACATACTGGCAATCTGAGAAATCTCAGACCAATCTAAAGGAATCTTTAAATTACTTACAATCTGAAAGCTGGTGAATTCAATTGCTGCTTGGGCATTAGAGTCTTGAAAAGGTCTTAATCACAAAATTTATGGGCAAACCCCACAAATATTTTGCTTTTTTAATGTGATTCTTATGTCCAACCAAGAAAAAACAGAAATACTGAAAGCCGCTGATTTTTATTTTTTTTTTAATTTGTGAAAATATTAACAAATTAAGTGAGTTCTTCTGTATTTTAATTTTTGAGCATAATATATTTCACCTACATTTTAAATTAAGTTAAGAATGTAGATTTCAAAAAATACAAACGTATATTAATCCTGTAGAAGAGAGAGCAAAAGCAACATTTATGCATATTGTGTTCTGCAACAATTAAACAAAGATATTCCTTCATAGAAATGAGAAATACTGGCACTAATTCCAAACTTTTAAATGAGATACCACATCTGGGGTTTCAGCCCAGAATCAGTGTGATTGTTGCTCGAAATTGATTATCCAAAATTATAATATTAAAAAAGGCAAAAAAAAAAAAGGAGTATACATTGGTCATTTAGGAATCAGGAAAAATCTGTGGCTCTTTGAACTAATGAGTCCTGACTACTGGCTATCTTCTTTTAAATTCCTTGTCTCAAAAGTAATATTTTTTTTATGTCAGTCAATCTGAATATTCAGCTAACATCAGCTAAAGAATATTAAATTATATCTACTTTAAATTTTGTTTGGACTCCTTGAAAATTGCAAGGAGTTTCAGACAGTTTTTTTGCTTCTGACCTAATAATTTTATTTGATTAATACTTACCCTAAATCTAGTCTTGAGTTGCAAACATCAAAAAACTAAAACCTATTACTTCTACAGCAAACAACGTTCTCACCATGTTCGGCTGGAATCTCAGTCCAAAGTTCTATCTAAGGTTTTAATTATACTTTATAATCTTAACAAGGTTTTATATCTGGTAAGTCAGCTCTATGTCATGTAGATTAGGCACAAAATATAGCTGTTTAAGTTGCTTGGGTTTTTTGTTTGTTTTTTTGGTTTGTTTCGTTTTACTGTAAGGCATTATATAGAGCCCTTAAATGTATTTTATTTCAGTGTTATCAAAGAGCTCTGAATATTCCTATTCCTTAATGCTATTGTTGTTACTTTTTTTTTATAATTTGGTGGAAATTTCTGAAAAAGAAGTGTTTTCTTTTTCTTCAGAAAAAGATAATAGAAAAAAAAAAAGTTGGTGTAATCTTTGCTTTCACTCAACTCCAAAGCATTTTGCTTTATTACACTGAAGAGAAAGAATTTTTCCCTGTTCAGTTCAATGATGATATTTCTGGTACCCTATAAAAGTCTAGTTGCTCCGCTACACTTCCATTCTCCTGTGGGCCTGGTTGCATTGCATCTTCCCTCACATTGCAGCTTTTTTTTTCCTGAACTGGTGTTATGACACAGGTAATCCATGAAGAAAGTCTGGTTTACCAAAAAGAATTAAAACTGAAGGCAGTTGAACTTCAACTCAGAAGAGGAATAATAACTATGCAGAGTATGGAAGCTGGACCAATGTAAAATAACTCATTCTACTATTTCTTAAAGCTTATGATTAAAGCTTACACTTAAAGCTTACTATGTTAACAATGATAACAAAAAAAACCATTTCATTTTACTTCCTTTCTGTGACCAAAATGGTCTGAAATTTTTCTGGTACAGTCATCCTGTACCATAGCATTTTTTTCATAAGAGCAGTAGTAAGAGCTTTGCAAACTCACATCACAGGCTTTAGCTGTAGCTTTCTGTGAATTTTCTCATGTGCTCAGACTAGAGCTCCAGGAGCTGGGCATCACTCAGCAGTGGGAGGTAACACAGAGAGTGAGGAGCTATCACAAAATGCTTATTACAAACCTATCTTGAAGATGAGATCCCTGTTCAGGTTTCAAAGATATCTCCTTCTTTTTTTTAACTCCTACCTTATAATATGGGTGAAGAAGAGTGAAGTGAGGCCAAAAGAACACCAGCAGTCCCTACAGCAAAATTATTAATTTTAGGTCTATTCTTTCCTATTTGTCCCCGTCCTATGCAGCAGATTCCCTGAATTTGTTCCTGAGTAGGAGGAACATCGGCAATCATCTGTTTATGGGTCGCATCCAAGTAAATTGCTATGGGTTGAGCTGAGGACAGACTAGCCTACAGAAATCAAGCCTCCAGCTCAAACATTGCTGACTTTGATGACAGATTCTTTAAAATTGGATTGAAGCCAGACTTCAAAGAGGAACTGAGTTCAAAAATAAGCTTTTTTTTTTTCTTTTCAGAGTAGATTTTAAAACTTTACCTGATCTGAAGCAGTGAGGTTTTTTATGACAGCAGGTTTACTTTGAAGTCCATCTTCTCGACAAGGCACATCAGGGTATCTATAGGCATAAGCAGAGCCAACTGAGCTCGAAATACCAGGATGTAGGTGTGGTGAATGCTACACATGCCTACATGGGGGTTTTGTTAGGATTTATTAACATTGTAGAGAAATTTGTTCCTTTGAAGACAAGGAATTATCAGCATCAGAAGATTTAGAATAATCAGATAAATTGTAGGATAAAAGATGAGAACGAAATTGTTTTTGTCATTCCTAAATATTATAGTCACTCTTCATCTGTGAATATATTAATTTCTTGGAATTATTAAATGAGTCATTAATTTAGAAAACCCAAAAAATGTATTTATATTCATTTGTGTAAGAATCTTTCCTCAACTGATTAACAGATTCATAGAAGATTTTCCTCTCTAATTGCAATTCTTTCAGATCTGTAAGGGGGAAGCAAAAGTAAACTGAGCTGGGTACTCATAAGGAGGTAAAATCATGTCTTAGTGATATCAGTGATGAAGTATCATGCTGCCAATTGCGTGCTTTTATATGTGATTAATTGTATCAGTATATGAAAAAAAGTGGGACAGAAAATTTCTAGTTTTCATTTTATGCTGTCAAAGGCTGGAATGTGGGGACAGAATATCTATTTTCTAATTACATGTATATTTATATGTGCATATATACTTGTGTGTATTTATACATAGATAATACTTTATTGAACACAGAGCAGTACTTTCACCAAACAGGTGAAATAGTTAAGGAAAGGCCTATACATGAGAAATTGTATAAGATTACAGATACACGACTGAGATACTTTTTTTTTTATTCATACCTTTTACCTGGTGCTCAAGTTCCAGAGCCTCATACCTATTGCGTAAGGGCACTTGGGAAGGTGATGGAGGCCAGCAGGGGATTCTCCTGCTTCAAGAAGTGACTTGTTTCCATTCCCCCTCCATCTCCTAGGTCCTGTCCTTCTGCGTGGTGGCAGAACGATACAGTATAGAAGACACTGGAGTGGCTTCTCTATCCAGACCAACTTAAGACTTTTCAGGGAAGATTTTGATCTAAAGTATGATATAAAATATTTTCATAAATTAAAGCTTTATTACATCTGGTGGATTCTATTTGTGCATTTGCTTTATAATTCGAGTCACAAGAACGAACAAGTTTATCTGGCATAATTTTTTTTCTTTTTAAGATCAGATTACTGTCCACAGTTTCATTTTCTCGATTCCATTTGCAAAAATTCTCTTTTCTCTCTCTCTCTCTCTCCCTCTCTTTTTTTTTCTTTCTCTCACTCTTTCTCTCGTTTTCTCTCTCTGTTTCATATTTACACTCTAAAAAGAAGTCCTGGCCATTGTTCCCAAGTCAGTACAGCCCTATGGTGAGTATATGAAACTTGTTTTCCAGAAAATACATTCATAGGGTCTAGGATACTTGATACAATCAGTATATCAGATGACTAGTATTTCATTTTGTCTCTTACAGAGAGTGAGAATCAGTCAAACCAGAGATGTACCTAATCCATGAATTTCAGCTCAAGATTCAAATGCAGTTCTTGAGTATTTCCAGACAACAGGGTCTTCTTCAAGCCAGTACGCAAAAGAAAATTATTTGGTTTCAAGTTTTGTTAATGATTCAATGTTAATGATTTTGTTAATGATTCCAGAATACTTTAATCTCGAGATCAAATTTGAACAGTTCAGAAAAAAAACTCAACTCTAAAATGGTTGAAGAAGAGAAATATGTTACAGGTTTTCATTTGTATTATTTATTTCTATACATCAAGGAAGTAGTAGAAAAATGAATGTTGTGTGATGCATTTAAATTGAGCTTTCAAAAAGACTTTGGACAAAGTCTCAAAATAATCTGTTAAGAAAACTCATTACACAAAGTGGAGAAGATCTGGTTGCCTGAGCACTGCCATTTAGAATAATTTCAGACTCTGTAGGGCACTGCATCTAATTTTACGTGTCATTCTCTGGGAAGTCAGTCACATCGGCTGGCCCTGTGGAAGTATCCTAGATACCACAAGGTGTCACAACAGGAACTAGGCACCACTGTTTAGGCTTACAAGTGCCGTTGCTAGGGAAAATAGAACTTACCATTCCAAAGCTCTATAGAGATCTGGAACCAGAAAGTTCTGTTTATAATGCAAGGGTTTTGACTGCTTTCTACTCCTCTTAATATCAGTTAGGGAGCTAATTTTTTTTCTGCTATCATACAGGAAACTCATACCTTGAGTGAATACTCAACTGACTCCAATGAAGGGGAACCTGCCTATCACACTTGTATATATATAATAGTTCTAGAATCTCCCCTCAGAGTTCTCTATAATATTTTGAAAAGCCTGTTGCACTGGGAGAGGTTTCGTTTCAGTATAAGAAAGCAATTTTTTAAGGGAGTACAATAATTTGCTGGAACAACCTCCCCAGATATATGGTAGGGTCCTCATTGTTGGATGTTTTCAAGATGCAATTGGACAAGATGCTACATAATCTCATCTGGGTTCCCTTTCCCATGAAAGGTTGAATAAAATAATCTTTTGAGGTCCCTTTGAATGTGGGTTATTCTATGATTCTGTGAAATGACCAACCTACTTTACTGGTTGTCACCTTTCTTTGTAGTGACAGTCATTACATAAATTCTTACACTTCATTTTATTTGGGGGTTTTTTTGTTGTTTTTTTTTCCCCCCTGCCCCCTCCCGCCCCCAGGTAATTGTTCCCTACAGGAATGGACAAAGTTAAGTGCATCTTTAACTTGATAAATTATCACAGGAAGACTTAGAACATTTTTGCTTTTCATCTCTTACAAACACTGGACTTCTTGATGAAAAAAAAATCACCAAAAATGTTTGGGTGATGTTACCACAAGATAACTCTCTTGCTTCATGTTTCTTTTGCTTCCAGTCACTGCTGCAGGCATTCACCCCACCGTGTTACCACAGATCTTCCATCGCACTGCCCACCCGCAACACCCCATGCAGGACTGCCCCGCCTGCCCTCCCACCAGTCTGGGGACCTCACAGCCCACCCAACCTCCCTCCCCTCCCTCCAATTGGACTGACAAACCTCTGTGCGCTCCGATGTTCCTCTTCTCCACTCCCATGAAGGCGCAAGCCCTCCAAGCGCGGCGCAAGCCCTCCAAGCGCGGCGCAGCCTGGCTCAAGGAAATTATATCATTCTGAATAAAGTACAGGGTTTGGATTAGGTGGCTGTATTCCTTGGGATAAATGAACAGAAATAGCAGAGAGTGTCAGTACACTTCTTGCAACTTGAAAATACAAAATAAAAGTCCAGTATCTGACTTTTGATTCTCACCACCATGCAGCTGATTCCCCTACTGGCCAGACAAACAGTTTAGGAGGAAGCTTTCTCTTCCTCCTTCTGGCATGGCTCACTGTACACTGGTTCTGTCACCTCATTCCTTCTTTATCATTCTCCTTCTCATCTTTGTTTTGAACTTTTTTTTTCTTTGAACATTTTACTCTTTGAACATTTCCTCTCCCTTTTACTGTTAGCTCTACCATATTTATTCTTCAAGCTGTCTCTTGTGTCAGTATTTTTCCACCCACTCCTCCTCCCCTGATTAACAGTACCTTAATAGGACTGTTTCCAGAAGCAAGTATGTTTCCTGCAGTTACGGTTTAATTCTTTCAGATAAACACAGGTATAAAAATTTGATGTCTGACTGAAATACTCATGTTTTCTGTTGTATTTTATCTAATGGATACCTGTCAAGACTTCCACTGTTACATTTCCCTGTACCCAAAGAGTATCTTTTATTTAAAAAAAAAAAGGTGAAAAATATAAAATAGAGCCTGTAATATATTATACTGTCTTGTCCACTTGCTCCTTCTGCAAAGAGACCCTCAGTCCCCTATGGAGCCACCCTTTAAGCACTGGAATACCGTGATGAGGTCACCCACTGAGCCATCTCTTCTAAAGGAGAAAAGGCCTGACTCCTTCAGCCTTTCCTCAAAGGTCATATGATTAGCCCTTTGATCACCTCCTTTGGACCCTCTCCAGACCATCCAGGTCTTTCTTGAATTGTGGGGACAACAACTGGACACAGTATTCCAGGTGCAGCCTGACAACCACTGAGCAGAGTCAATCCAAGGTAATGAAAATAGTTGCTGTAAATGATATGTCAGCATTTATAAGGGAACAGTAGGATGACATTATATCTGGAAAAGAAAACAGTATAAAAGAATCTGAGAGACCTAGAATAAACTGAATAAAACTTCTATATCTTATCTTAGGTTTTCTTACCTCCTGCTGTTCATAGTTTTTTCCTTGATGCATCACTGTTCTTTTATCCTCAGAAATATTACGTCTTTTCTGTGTGGCTATTTTATAACTTTATATGAACCTTCATGTTTCATTCTTTGAATCCAAATACATTTTGTGACTATTGCTTCATAAATAAATATAATAATAAATGTACTAGTGGATACCTGTAAAGAACAGATCTACTTTGTCCTCACATGTAAGTGTTGAGATGAATATGTGTGGGGCAAATTAAGAAAGCATTGTGTAGTGTTAGTGGTTTATTACTATGCAAACCCAGTAATAAATTAAAAAAAAACCCACAGAAAAATAACAGGCACATAATGATATCCTTGAGACGATACATAGGAAAGCTAGAACAGCAGGGGTATTAAAGCATGGTAGTTTAGATAATGAAGTCAAATAAATTGTCTTCATCATTGGGCCTTCATTGTCACCAAAGTACACTGTGATAAATGAAAAAGAATTGTCTGATGGAAATCGTAAACATTCATATTTAATAAACAGTTATTAACACTTTTATAATGTTGCTCTTTTATGTTCATTACATGCTCATTGCATTACAGCAAGTTTATTTCCTGTTTCATTTCTCCACTGTCATTTTGTATCGCAAACCTGTGCAAGATCTGTTTTTTATGTTCTACTGTACAGCATGTGGGTAACGTTCAGATCTTAATGGAAGTGTCACATTTCCAGATCAAATTATCTAGTTTTAACAGCTAAGGGGAATCAAATTAATCAGTAAAATTAGAATACAAACCAATATAAATGTTGTGGTTCCCAAGACGTTGACTGAAATACATGGAGGTCATGTTTGCCAGTTATCACATTAAAAGGAAGTCAAAGGCTTAATGGGGTGCTCAATTAGTTATCATTAGTAGTCCTAAATTAGGAGCATATATAAAAGTTTAAACTGCTAAGAAAGTGCATGGATCAAGTGAATTTAATAGCATAAATAATAACATGGATTTTCTTTTTTTTTTCCCTCATTAGTTTCTTAAACACTGACATACA
This sequence comes from Chiroxiphia lanceolata, assembly GCF_009829145.1. NCBI lineage: Eukaryota > Metazoa > Chordata > Aves > Passeriformes > Pipridae > Chiroxiphia > Chiroxiphia lanceolata. Next base: position 61,819,126 of record NC_045638.1, read on the forward strand.
GGAACAAATAGAAGCCCAGAATATTTACTCTGATTTATAGGCAATTTTTGCCTTTGAAACAAGCAAAATCTTTATTTCCAAGAATTAAAGCTGGAATCTCCTAGAAAACAACTTCACAACATTTTGGAAGAATATGGATAATCATCAGGATGTTTGTCCCTATTTCTTTACATATCTCTTCCTTCTATCTGTGTAAGCGACTGGAATGTGTCTTGTTTTTCTAGCATATTTCATAAGCACACACTACCAGAAATAGGACATTGAGTCCAAATGTGTGAGACTTCTAGAATATATGTTAAGCTTCACTCTCTTCTATCTGCACTCCAAATACCTCTGAAAGCTGCTAATTAGCTCAAAACCATCTGCTTTCAGTCTGCCATAGGGTTTACAATTTCTAAATCAGGAACACAACAACAAAGACAAAAAAAATATTTTGGTGGGTTGACCCTGACTCGATGCCAGGTACCCACCAACACGCCATTACTCCCCTTCTCAGCAGGACAGGGGAGAGAAAATATAGCTAAAAGCTCATGGGTCAAAATAAGCACATGGAGAGATGACTCACTGATTACCCTCATGGGCAAGACAGAGTCAACTTGGGAAAAAATAATCGAATTTTATTACCTATCAAATCAGAAGAGAGTAAAGACAAGTAAACCCAAACCTTAGAACACCTTTCCCCCCCATCTCCTTCCTGGGCTTGACTTTATTCCTGATTCTCCACCTTCTCCCTTCCAGAAGTTCAGGGTTCCAGGGAAAGGGAGCTGTGATCAGTTCATCATACGTTGTCTTTACTTGCTCTTTCCTCCTCAGGGGAGGACTTCTCACACTCTTCCCCCGCTCCAGCACAGGAGTTCCCCTCTCACAGGAGTAAATACTCCATGAACTTCTCCAACATGTGTCTGTCCCACAGACTGCATTTCTCTATGAACTGCTTCACCGTGGGTCATTTCCACACAGTGCAGTCCTTCAGGAACAGACTGCTCCAGCTTGGGTCCCCCAGGAGGCCACAGGTCCTGCCAGCAAACCTGCTCCAGCATGGGCTTCTCTCTCCATGGGGCAACAGGTCCTGCTGGAAGCCTTCTCCAGTATGGGTTTCTCACAGAGTCATAGCCTCCTTCAGGCATCCACCTGCTCCCCATGGGGTCCTCCAGGGACTACATGTAGATAACTGCTCCCCTGTGGACCTCCACGGGCTGCAGGGGCACAGCTGCCTCACTGTGGCCTTTACAACAAGCTGCAGGGGAATCTCTCCTCTGTTGCCCGGAGCACCTCCTCCCCCTCCCACTGCACTGATTTTGGTGTCTGCAAGGCTCTTCCTCTTACATATTTTCAGTCTCCTCTCCTCTGTCTTCAATTTGCTTCTGCACAATATTTTTTTTTTTTTCATTCTTAACTCTGCTATCCCAGAGGCACTGCCACTGTAACTGATGGGCTCAGACTTGGCAGGAGGAGGGTCCATCCTGGAGCTGGCTGGCATGGGGTCTGTCGGACATAGGGGAAGCTTCTGGCAGTTTCTCACAGAAGCCACCCCTGTAGCCCTGCTGCTTTCAAAACCTTGTCATACAAACCCAGTACAGATATGTCGACTTGGTAAAGTTTCTTAAAGATTATGAGACTTTAGGGGTGAGCAAGGAATGACATTAGTATTTACTATAAGCATAATAATGACGTATTGCTATCAGCTATGATTGTGACATCAATTGCATGTTATACACACACACACACTTACTTCTTAATATAGTTATTTATATTTATGTTCAAATTCATATGAATTTTTTTATATTTTAGTTTTAAATGCCACGCATCTTCTATTCAGGTTTCCATGAGGAATGCTAATATTGAAAACAGATTCAAAAAGTCACACAAGCCTCTCTGACATTATCTTTAACACTGCTTGTTCTACAAGAAAAACTACAGAGTTTAAATTGTGGCATAGTCCATTTGCATAATTTATTGATCCTGAAGCAGTTAGACAATTGTTATTTATTTATCATTGCTTTACTACTGGTCATGCAGGTGAAGAAGATTTTGTGTCATTTTGATGGAACAAGGTGAATTCTCAAATCTTTGACAATAATTTCGCTGATGTGCATAGAAGTTGGATATATTAAGACAGACTACAGATCTTTTTCTTTGTCAGGGGAAAAAACCCAAACATACATACATGAAGTAGTTTTATAAATGGAGAAAAAACATAGTGCTTCTTTTCATGCTACCATAAAATTGGGTAAAAAATAATTTCCCAACTCAGATCAAAATAACCATCCATATTAAATAAGAATGGAAACTTATCTTCAATGTTTGCATGTAAAAAGAGAATATGAACCATTTAGTATATTAAAAATAAAATTTTTGCTATATCAGATTGCTCACTAACGAATTTCAGATTAATTTTCTTAATTGAAACTAATTCCAGTGGTACTTTATTGTTGAACAGCACATGCTCAGGACATAATTTCTTGTGCAGGATTTCCCCATGAATATAAAACACTCTCTTTTAAAGTAGTTAAGAGATTAATACTCATTAAGGATTAGTGGATTTCAAGCTTCATCTTTTATAATAATTTTTTCAGTTAGTTGAGTGTCAAGACCCCTGAATATTAAGCTGTCTTTCAAAAAACGATACTGTGCTTCAGAAAAGATTATTTTTGACTATTCCGTCCTCCTCCAGAGAAGCAAGCCGGTATGCAATCATACTAGTTCATCTCTTTTCAGAGATGACAAGTATTTGAAAATCTGTATAATAGGGCCAGGCTTTTTATGATTGATACTTTAACAGGTGTAAAGTTTATGCTCTGAGAAAGACAATTTCAATCTAGCGTTGCCATGCAAGTGATGTGCTGCAATAGTGATTTCATATGCAAAATAAGCTTATTTTGATTTACTACACTTACTTCTTTTCCCCACTTTGCCACTTGTAGCATCTTGTTGTAAACCTCAACTGAAATTTCTATTAAATTTTGAAATTATTGTTTTGTGCAGGAACTAAGAGAAATGGAACCTTATTCTTCATATCTTCTGGAGCTCCAGATCAAGAAGCATTGTTTGTCATCCAGCATAGTTTGCTGTATATGACACTGACAACTACATTCTACCTAGATGCAATTGTTTTTAACCCATACTTTGGTGCATTAAAGTACAATTCTTACATCAGAAAATTTCTAGTCTTTAATTGAAGCCTTCAAGGTTTGGAGAATCATCTCTTCCATTTCTGATTTGATCTCAGTGTTAATTGATTAAAAATCTTTTTATGTCCCTTGTGAAGTTGCCTGTCTTTAACTTCCAACTACTAGTCCCTGCTGTGTGTTCTTTTCCTCACCTAAAAGTGCTTTTTCTATCCAGAACTGTCTAACCTTGGAGGAAATAAAATTTAAAAATGTTATCCTTTCCCCAAATTGTGTACAATGTGGGCAGTTAGTCCTCAGGCCTGATGCTTTCACTGTACAAATGCACTCACATTGGACTGCATTGCTCACTAACATAGATGTGGACCATACCATCCAGGCTCCCCTGTAGCAGAACGAGAGAGGAAGGAACCTCTAAGACTAACTCAGAACATTGTTTGGTTTAATCACCCTTTAATTTTGTTGAAAGTACATAATTGAACTATATGAACTTAAACTGGGGCATAACCAGGACTTAACAAGCTTTTTAATCTCTTTAGTATGTATAAAATAGAATTAATCCATTTTTTTCATACAGTGTATGACATTTTTAACATATAGTAGCATGACAAATTCTTCAGAAACATCTTAATAATGGACTCAGAGCAATTGTGTTTTCCTGTGACAACACGTTGATTGTCAGTTTCATTACCTTTCTAATCTCCAGGACAAATACTAATATGAACACCATCTCAGAGTTCTGCTTCTATTTTTTGTCTTATAGATGTGTCACTCTTTCTAAACACTAGAACAGTATGAACATTCTGCTAGAATTTATCTCATATTCAAATATTAACGTTTTATGGTCACCTGAACCCTCTTCTGAATTGAGGATAAAATGCAAATTTTTTGGTGTTTGCTGTTTAGTATTGTTTATACAAAGATGTTATTTAACTATTCTTTTGAAACAGGAAATATTTCATTATCCCCAAGTGAGTTATCTAACCCTATCTATATCTCTAACTTTTTTATCCTATGCAAAGTAAGAATTCTGAACATTTCTCCATTTTTTGCATAGCTGTTAACATATTGTCTCTTCTGACTAGTAAAAGATTTACAGATTTGTCAGGATTTTATCTCTGGAATATTTATTCTAAATGTGTTACAACATATTAATATTTTGTAACCATTGTCTTCATAGCTTATTCTATTAGTCACAGAATTGACATTTTTGAGTAATTCACAGTTATTTTCAGTCTTATTGTTAAGATTAAAAAAATAATACTAATTTTTCAGATTTTTAAGTTTTCCTCTGTAGGCATTATGAACTGCTATTTACTGATGATTGCAGAACATATTATGTAACCAGCACAGCTCTCTTTAAATACAGCAATTCTATCAAGTGCCAACAATAAAGTAGGTACTATGTTCTCCCCCATTGCTGTCTGTTTATGCCTTCACAAAACACCTGTAATACATAGCATCAAATATCAGTTCAGCAGTATGGACTTCCATCTGACACCTAGGAAATCCACAAAAGGCATAGACCATCCAGGAACAGGCAGTATGCTGGTTTTCCACAGAAAGCACAAAATAACAAAAATTAAAAAAACAAACAAACAAAACCATAGAGAAAACACCAGCAAACTAAAGCAAATATACAAATACAGATATACACATATTTTCATAAAGGCATATTTGTACAATTGCCTGCATGTGTGTACACAAACATCATGCTCTTCATAGTCAAATAGACAAAATATAGTTCAATAGTTTGATACCTCCATACTATGTTCTTTTGTGAACCACTACATATTTTATTCTGAGTGGATGAGTGATCTATATGAAGTAGTCTGGTTTTGAAGTACCTTGGTTTTGTATTTTTTGACACAAAACTTTTTTCTCCCAAAATCAACTAATTTCTAAAATGATCATCACATCTGAGCATGTACTCAAACTTCCACATGCATTTTTGCCATAGCATTTAGCAGTTAATGGTTATTTTAAGCTTCATAACCTGGCATTACTCCTCCGAACCTTAAAGAAACTACAGGTTGTATCTATGCATATTTCCACTAATTTGAAATTAATTTGCCAAAGGAGTATATAGCTCAATAGTAGTATACAGGTGAGGAATTTTTCTGCCCAAGGCTGTGCATGCAGTATCAGGTGCATAAAAATCCCTTCATAAATTTCTGTGGGATGTTCATGTCTCAGGTGTCTCAAAGGTCTCAAATTCCTCAAGGTAGGTTAGACAACTCTCCTTACCAGTCACTGAGAGATTCTTTCTCTGTTGTCCAGTATGATACTAGCTCTCAAGGCTGCCCTTGCAACTGGAACTTGTAACCCATCATACTTAGATACTATAAATAATAATTTGGAGCTTCTTGACAGCTATTAAGGTCTCCTAACATGCTAATGCTTGGCTAAGGATATTCTTGAGGTAAAGGTATCTGTTTAACTGATTGTTCAGAATTAATCTGCATCCTTAGGCAGATGAAGAGGCAAAAAGCAAATAAAAATATTCACATACAGCATCAAAATTTGAAGCAAATTGACAAAGCAGCTACATAATTTCTTTATTAAAAAAATTTAAAAAATAACAGAAAAAGAAAAAATTATCTTTGTCTATTTATAGTGTAATTAATTTAATCCAAAAAGTTCACTTCCTGCAGTGAAATGACTTGCAGAAGTCACTTTCCTTCCAGATATTTTTTCCAGATCTTTTTTCCTTTTTGAGTATTCTATGCCTCAGATTCCACTAAAAAGACAGCAATGGTTTGCTGCTACAAATTACATTCAGAGTTAATATTTTTTTCCCCAGGATAATTCATCATCTTTCCTTAAACTTGTTTACATCTCCCCCCCCCCATACCTATTGTTTCATCCTACCACTTATTTAACAATAATATACTAATTAAATTAAGTTTTTCTTCAAAATATAAATTGATAATTTCATTTCTTTGGAGATGCAAATACTGCTTTTTGAAACCATCTGTACTTGACTGGTCAATTAGCTCCATGACTAAAGGATAAATTAGATAGGCAGTTTGTAATTTTCAGAATGAATTGTTTCTGTCTAGTGAAGCATAGAATAATTTTGGTTGGAAACGACCTTTAGAAATTATGTAATCCAATCACTTGCTCAAAGCAGAACTAGTCTCATAGTTAGGTCATGTTGCTCAAGGCCTTGTCAAAGCATGTTTTAAAAATCTCTAAGTTCAGAGATTGGACAGCCTCTGTGGGCAGCTTGTTCCAATGTTTAGTTACTCTCACCAAAAAATATTTCTTCCCTCATACTTAGTAGGAGCTGCCCTTGCCACAGCTTGTGTTTGTTGCATCTAATCCTTTCACCATGCACCTTTGGGAAGAATCTTTCTCTGTCTTCTGTGAAACTGACACTCTCAGAAGGCTGAAGACAGAAATAAAAATTTTTCCTTAGCTTTCTAGTCTCTGTGCTAATCAGACCAAGTTCTTCTAGCCTTGAGCATTACCTGTTCCAGCCAATTACCCATCCTGATCACTCTCCATGGGACTAATTCCAGTTTTCTGGTGCCTTTCTTGTAAGGAGGACAGTTCTCCAGATTCAGGCTCACAGGCGGCAAGTATGGCAGCAGCAGCACCAACACCAGTTCACCTTTCTTTTAGGAATACTATGCCTGTCCTAACCTGCAATTTACCTGCTTTGAAAAATAAATGATCATCACATTTTGCCATAAAAGTCCCTCCTTCACATTGATATTAATAGGAAAAAGGCAATAAAACTTGTGATTGTGAAGTTTTAAAAATTGTGGGGATAGACAACCCCATCTCTTTTGTCTTCCTCTTCTCGCAAATAAGCCAAGTAGCCTGACCTATAAACTACCACACATAATGAGGGTAATCACCCTGAGTCATGTAGCTCAGGCTGAATGTCATCTTGAGGTCAGGAGAAAAAATTTTTATATCTTACTATTCTTATTAATCAACTAAGAATTATAAATAATTTAAAACTGAAAGTAAAGGTGGGATGTGGAGCCATTCAGGAGAGAGAACAGGACCAGACACTTTTTGTGTGTGTCAGAATCTTCATGTGGGTAAAAGTGTGAGCCAAACTTTTGGTAGAGAGAAAGGATCAAGGAAGACAGAGATAGCAGGAAACCAAAATGAGCGGTTACACGTGGTAAAACTAAGAAGCAGAGCTTTTGAGAAACAAGTTTAAGGAAAGAGCATGGAAATGAGAATAAGAATACAGATTGACTTGTATAAAATATGGACACATATGGTCAGGATAGACAAAAACTAAAAGACAAGTAATCAAAGCAAATGACAGCTTCTAGCAAGCCTTGCACGTGTACCCATGTTCTGCTGCTTTATATCTGCAAAATCTCGGATCTTGAAACAATGCATCTAAAGGACACAAGAATTGCAACCAGTATCCTGATATTAAACAATGATTTCATTGTGGTAACTCTGCAAGATGAGTTTGTCCTCAAACTACCTTTTTCCATATGTATGAATATTGCAATATGTCTCTAAACCCAAAGTTTACGGTTATTGTGCAGATACTCAGGACAGAATGTTTGATGGAAGGGGGAAGGGAAAAAAACCCAACTACTAATGGATCAGGATTTTGGCATAGAATAATTCTCATTAAGACCATCAAATCACCAAAACGAGGTGGACATCCATTAGCTGGTAATAGTTGAAGTCAATGTTGCAAGGGTCCTTGAAATATCTCTAGCTGAGCTGGGAGAAAGTCTTTAAAACAACTGTTTTACTCAGTTCCCAGATGACCATCCCAACACGAGAAACATTTACTTCTATTGTTCTCATGGTTTTATATCTTATTAGATATGAAACGTCTCTTAATATCTTAGTGACATTCTGAGTGGTCTTTTCTACTATTTTTACTGACCTATTGCAAAAGTTATATCTGTGCACAATTTGGTCAGCTCTGCAACAGGAATCAGCTAGGTAAGCCTTTTGGATGCTTTGCTCAGGATGTTCGTTCACAAACATAGGCATAAAAATGTGCACCAGGGAGCTATTGAACTGTCTAAAATTCCCACCCAGAAGTTTCCTGTAATGTTTAAAAAAATGTTTAATTGTGAAGATTCAGTGAAACATTTTGAAGTCTTTTATCTGAAGGTATTATCTCGAGATAGTTGTACCTTCTGTGTAGATGACTGGCTGGGGAGTTGCTGGATCACATATAGAATTAATAACTAAAGTGTACTGCATGTGCACATGGTTCCAGCCCTGATATCATGTTACTTTGAGATTCTAACTAAAGAATGAACCTGTTTTTTGTCCTTATAACTTAGTTATCACTTAAGTCCTGTGACAGTTTTCGTAGTCTCATATGGGGTTAGTATATGTTTAAGTTAAGTGGAAGAATTGGGTAGATTTTGTTTTGTTGGTTTTCTCTTTGTTTTTAAAAATATTAGCAATAATCTGTTTTGTCAGGTATATTTTTTTCTTTTTTTTTTTTTTTTAAGAGATATATATCTGTGAAATACCATTTCCATGAAGCACGACAACTGTACTTCAGAACGAAAATTATTTTGGATATGAGTTGTTTGTTTCCTCATAAATTTGAGATTTTTATGGGGGAAATGATTCTGGTTAGCTTTAGTTATAATATACAACACAAGACCTAACATGCATTTGTTAATAGGAAAATTTGCAGTATATATTTGTATAAAACCCTACTCTGGCAGGCTACTAATCTTTTACAGCTTCTGAAAAGAATTTACAGAATTCCTTTTCACTTAAGTACTTAAAATAAAGATTTGTACAGTTTAAGAAACATCAGAAGTCTATGGGAAATTAGTGTATTTCTTGAATAAAATTTATATTAAAATGTAATTTTACAAATGTTCTTCTTTATATTTTTCTGGCCTTGAAGTAATGATTAGATCTACCTGAAAAAAATTCTGCTCAAATAATTTTTTTATCCTAGAAAGATTTTGTTATAACATAATATTTTTATTAAAAATACCTGTTTTCTTTAGGATTATTCTAGTTTATATAGAAGAAACAAATTCTGTAAGGGAAAATATTGACATTTGGAAAAATGTAATTGGAGATCATACCCCAGTGTCTTCCACAGACAGGGATCCTCAACCAAACTGGTTTTTGTCTTGCACAGCCATCCAAATACCCCATGATACATTATTTCCATCACAAAGACATGACACTGTGATATAGATTCAGAGACACAGTTCAAACTATATGAGAAAAGGTAGTCTGAGGAATATCAACTGAAATTTATAGGATACAATTTCTGAATTCTATTGTGATGTCCTTATTTCCCCCCCACACACTCTTGACATATTCCAAAATCTTCCTTTAGGAAACAGTCATATTTTCAGATCAAACCTAGCCCTGATATACAACACAAGTCCAGCTAAGTCAATTAGATATTGAAGAGTCATGCCATCTTTAAAAGTAATCATAAATTCCACCTTATGATAATTTTATTATCCCCAGCCAGTTACTAATGTATTCATGATCACAGATCTTTAAAAATGATTTTACAACTGGCTTACTCATCAGCTTCTAACACACTCTTGCCTAAAAACAACAGCATTTTTAAAATATTTACCTAATGTCCTAATGAGGACTTCAATCCTAAGCTCTGTTTGCAGCAAATGTGTAATCATCAGTTCCAAAGATAGATGTGAAAATAAGAAGTTGTTAAATACCTTATTAAAATGATGGCATTTGCAAATTTTTTTTTTTGACAAAGAGACACAGTTGCATACCACTTAAAGGTGGCAGTCTAAAAAAGTATAAAAATGAAATAACTTTTGCATGTCAATAATCACAGAATCGTAGAACAGTTTGGGTTGGAAGGGATCTTGAAGATCATCTTGTTCCAACCCTGCTGCTGTGGGCAGGGATATCTTCAACTAGACCAGGTTGCTCAGAGCCCCATCCAACCTGGCCTTGATACTTCCTGGAATGGGACATCTGCAACTTTCTTGGGCAATTCCAGTGTCTCACCATCCTCATAGGAAAGAATTGTTTCCTAATATCTAATCTTAACCTGCTCTGTTTTAGTTTGAACCCATTCCCCCTTGTTCTGTTACTACACACGTTTATAAATAGTCTTGCCCCATCTTTCCTATAAGTTTCCTTCAGGTACTCAAAGGTCACAATCAAGTAACACTGAGGCTGTGTCTTTTTTAGTCTGAACACTCCCAGTTCTCTCAGCCTTTCCTCATAGGAGAGTTGCTCCATTTCTCTGATCAACTTGGCCCTCCCTTGGACTCACTCCAAAAGGTTAATGTCTTTCCTGTGCTAGGGACACCAGAGCTGAATGCAGTACTCCAGGTGGGATCTCACCACAACGGAATAGAGGGGCAGAATCACCTCTGTTGACTGCTGGCAAGGCTGGTTTTGATGCAAGATCTATTCTGGATAATGGAATATTAAAATTACATCTATAAAACACTGTATTTACAGCACAGTACGAAGTATCTATTTTTGATCACACTATAATAAGTTAAATAGCCTCTAACTTCTTGTGATAACAGTCACAAATATATTTCATATGTATAGTTCTTAGATGCATATTGTATGTATGTAAAATACGTTACACATAGGTAGAATTCACACTATGTGAATTTGTCATTCATAAATTTCATTAGGTTGAAAAATATTTTTTTAATGAACAAGTATAAGAGTCACATCTTTTAAAAGGGTAAAAGTAGCTCACTATCTGGAGCTTTTTTTTTTTTTTTTAATGTACAAAACAAATAAAATAAAAATATATAGTACCTTGTGTCCTGGTTTTGCCCAGAACAGGGTTGATTTTTTACAGTTACCAGGAGGAGGTGTGGCTAGGGCCTGGATGCTTTTCTGTACCACCTCATGACATTTCTGGGGGTGGGTCAGAAGGGGACTCTCTTTTCTGGTGACAAGGCGTTCCTTCCAGTCAAGAAAATGTGGTGGATGGAGCAGTATCTGTTTATTGTCAGGGTCTTTCTGTGTAAATAATTTTTTTTATTTGCCTTTTTTGCTAATATTATTATTGTTACTGTTCATTTTCTTATCTCAGTACTGTTTCCAGTAAATTGTGCTTATCTCAATCCGTGATATTTGCATTTTGTGCCTCCAACTGGAGGAGGGGGAAGGGGAAACAGTGCATATTAATCTCAGACGTGTTTTAGAAAGAAGCTGGTTCTATGAATTGCTGCTTTTTGAAATCTATGTGATGATTTCAAATACAAGTGGAAGTAATGATGCAGTTCAGATGAAAACATGGAAATAATATAAAATATGTTAAAAATTGAAGCCAGAGGATGAATAACTGGACGAGTAGGCAAAATTCACCTTTGGAAGTGTATAAGCACCAAAACCACTGAGGAGGGAGCTCTGTATGATGTCAAAGTGAACAAATGTGATACACTGAAGACTTGAGAAGGTAAAGCAAGCCAGGGCAGAACCGCTACCAGTGACAGATCAAGGTCTTGATTCATTGCATATGGCCCAAAACGTAGGCCATATTTTCATTGACTGTCATTGCCACCTAGGGAGAGATTAAATTGCTGGAACATATGGCCATTTCAGGTGCAGGTCTCTTATGTAAAAATGTGTACATGGTTATTGAATTCTGAGCAGAAATTATTAAAAATGAAAGAAGCCAAATATAACAGCTTATGTGCTGGATGTGATAGCTACACTGGCTCCCCACCAGATACCTTACCAATGAGAAATTAAATTATTTCAGTATTGGTTTGTCAAAGTAGTGAAGGCATAGTGTGGTGCATAAAGCAAAAAGATGACAGTAATCAAGATTCACCAGTTTTAATTAAAGTGAGAAATAAACGAATATCCAGTTGAAAATGGGCATACTTTGGAAAGCAAAGGGAGCAATTTGTCAAGCCAACAAGACTGAAAACAATGAAAGGACTTATAGAAAGATCTTGAATGTTTTTAACGGGAAGATGTGAAAAATTATCTAGTACTTTTTAACTCTGACAGTATTTAAAAGGCAAGCCTTCATATCAGTTTTCTGAAAGAACACTTCGATCATGAGGTCAGACAGCAGAAGAGAACCACAGAAGTAGAAGTACCAGTAAGGAAATTTTGGATTGTGTTTTTGACTAAAAATAAATTATCCCTATGTATTCCTTGGTAGGTACTTAGAAATGGAATAAATTGTGGATTTATGTTGCAAATTTACCTGATGTGAGGACATTAAAAATTTCATTATTGAAACTTGTGGGATTTCATTATTTTTATGCTGTCTGAAAAATGTACAATAAAACATCCAAGAGATGCAAAGATTTTTAGAAAGTCGCATTGGTAAAGAGGTAGAGAAAAACTGGAAAATCCTCTCACTTGCTTAGGAAGCTAATCTTCCTGAGATGAAGTTAGAACAGAAAATACAGTAATGAAGTAAGAAAGGCAAAATTTCTACTACTAAATATTGCTAATTAAATTTAAAAAAAAAAGCTTGTTTTCTTCAGACATAAAACAAAAACTCAGGAAGGAAAGAGGAAGTAGTTACAATCTCTTTTGAAACTTGGAATATGAAAACATAAATTTATTTTAACTTAAAAACGGAACTTATAATTTACCTCCTTTTCTGCTAAGGATTATAACAAATAAACAAAAACAAGGAAAATAAAAATGAAGACATGTATATAGAATTCTGTCTGTCCAAATAGAGATAAATGGAAAGAAGAACTCAAAAAAATTGGACCCACAACTGTAAAGTTACTGGAGAATCCCATTTCAGCTGAGATAAACATTTCAGTAAATTTGCCAAGCCTCAAGTGATACAATATGAGTGAATAAGCAAAAGCATTGTTCTAAAAGATGAACCAGAAAGTGACCCCACAATTGTTAGTCTGAGTCCAGTAATATGTGTAGCATCTCTGCCAGGCCTTTGATAGCAGCAAGCCTCAGGTCCAATTACTAAAAATCCAGCTCAAGTCCTGTAACAGAAACCCGAGGAAATAAAATTAAGCAGACTGGTTACCTAACGAACTATATTTTTCCATTTGAAAACAGAGAATCAATGGCTTACAAAATAGTTGTTCTGTCTCTTCTCATTGAAAGAAGAAAAGGAAAATAGAGCATAATAGACAATAGGATAGTACATACTAAACTAATCTACAAGCTACTTCGCTTACTTGGTATTTGGACAAGGTATTGGCTCCTAAACACCAAATGAGAAGGAGCAGACATGACACAAGTATTAAACATTCATATATTTTCATATCCTTCCTTTCTTCAACTAATAAGGCATATTTGGGGGAGGGTGGGGGTATATTCAGATAGGAAAACAAAACTAAAAAGATCTAATTCAGTTCAGATTGACTCAAATATTTGATAGGCAATATTTTCCAGCTTTACTCTGAAAGTACGGAATTATATTGTTCTGTGCATTGTTTTCTTTGTGCTTTACTCTACCGACCCTTTTGTGAATACTTGCCATAGTTTGAAGTCAGGCATTCACTAAGAGATTAAAAAGCACTTGTGAAAATTTTGTATAAGTGAGCAATTTCACATTATACATTATTCTGTAAAAACAGGAATATGAAATCAATGCTTGCTGTCTTAACAATCAGTCTTTGTTAAAAAAATCTTAGAAATAGCATTGTAAGTTGGAAATTCTTTACCTCAAATCTTGGCTGGGTGCCAACATTTCTAACCACTGGAAGCAACCTTAATTTTGTCATTTTCTAACTCTTTACTGCTTTGACTTTGTATTTGTTGATAACAAAGTAGAAACGCAGAAATTGCATTATGTGCTATTATATCAACAACTTCATTTTTAATCAACAGGATAAGAAATCTTATACCTCTTAGTAACTGAATATAATAAATAGTATAGGAGTATCTTAGTTCATACCAATGTTGTAAATATTTGCTTGCTATGTCTACTTTGCTGAAAGAGGTGCGGGGACAATAACTTGCTTCCAAACCAAGCAGCACAGAACAATTCCCATCCTTGCTTAGATCACATTCCCTTTGGTTGACTTGTTTTAGACAGAACTCTCTGGAGCCATCAGAACATGAGGTGAGTAGTAAAATCACAGTAAACACTGAATGATCAGGAAGCCAGTTTTTGGATACAAACTGGTCATCTTCCATTTAGCTGTATAGCTTAAACCATTAAATAGGAGCCTGTTTTGCTCTGGGCTTTCCATGAGGTCACAACTTCCTTCTGAGCACATCCATCTGCTCTGACGAGGGGTCCTCCACAAGCTGCAGATGAACAACTTCTCCAGTGCCTGGAGCACCTCCTTCCCCTCCTTTTCCACTGATCTAGGTGTCTGCAGGGTTGTTTCAGTGACATATTCTCAGTCATCTCTCACAGCTTCTGTTATGCAGTAGTTTTTACTCTTTAAAACTGTTATCACAGAGGCACTATCACAGTCACTGGTGGTGTCAGCTTTGGCTATCAGTGGGTCTATCTTGGATATTGCTTGTATTGGCTCTGGAAGCTTTTGACATGTTTTCACAGAAGCCATTCCTGAAGCTCCCCCACTACAAAAACCTTACCACATAAATTCAATAAAAAGACTGAAAATTTATTAGATATTTAGAAGGTGTATATGAGGAACGGTGATGAAATGGGAATCAAATTGGGATACATTGCCCTCCCTGATATTAATATGGTATTAAATCATATAACAAAAATGTTCGTAAGTACGTAGCATGCGCCTCCGTTTATACAATGGCATGTAGTGGTCATTTAAACTCATATGACACTTGTGCTCACCTTAATGATAAAATCTTCTTAGGTTTCTTGCCCTCGAGATTCTAGTTGGACGGTAGTTTTAGAACCTGACTGATTTAATGTTAAAAATGTTCTTGTGATTATGAGCCTGAGTGCATTCATGGTCTGTCTGTATAAAGTGATTCACGATATAACAAGCACTTTTTGAGTGCGTACTTTATGCTACCTGATTTTTCAAGATGACACATACAAACTCAATGACATATAATGAGTGTAGTCTAAAAGAGCACTAAAGATTAATTATAGACTGTATTGAGCGGTCCATCTCTTCCTTTTCTAACTTACTGTTAGATATCTCAAGAAAGTAACTGAAAAGAATTGTTTCCCGAATGTAACAGTACTGCAAGTAAACACTCAAACAAAGATTCAGCCAAGAGCAGACTCTCAAGTACTCTTTGTGTTGTTGCTCTTTCATTCTGAGAAAAAAAAAAAGTCTATTGGCTTATAACAAATAAACTAATTTTTTTTTATTTTTAATATACATTGTACCTCCCTTTCAAAGCTATAGTGTCAACTCACTGATCTTAGTGATTCTGTAATCAATCCTGAAAATGCTGAGTTATGTCTGTTTGGTGGTTTTTAAGGGTTTTTTTATCCCCAGATTAGTATCCAATGATAGCAAACAGTTTGGTTGAATTACAATGGTAGATAGATAGCAAGCACAATATTATTTTAAACTGTCTATTTTTTGTAAATGATCTACAATATCATTATATACCAAAAACAAATGCATATGCTCAATGAATCAGACAAAAAATAATAGTAATTTTAAAAATTATGGGTTAATCTATGTATTATTGCCCACTAGAAACATACAGATTTAATCCTACAGATATGTTTCAATTGCCTCTAGTGATGAGTGTTTTGATATTCTGTGACCCAGGGAAAGATGAACCTAACAATCTGCATCCATCCATAGTACTTTGAGTTCTAGTTTTATTACAGAATTTTATAAGGACAGTTAAAAAAAGCAAATATTCAAAAAGTTTAAATTGAAACCTTGGCTATTAACTGAGGTTATATTAGGACTCCACAGCTCTTTTACAGGTGTTTTGAGATAGAATAATTGTTGTCAAGATCTGTTTGCAAAGGGCAGTAATTAAGTTCAGCAAGAAGTTGCTAGTGATGCTATATATTTCACAGATTTATTTTTTTTTGTATTTCATAATGTTGGAATAAGACATTTCACAATAGAATCAGAGCAGTTTATTTAGTCATTTTCCAAATTGGAAGGGACCCACAAGGATCATCGAGTCCAACCCTTAGCTCTGTACAGGACCATACCCAAGAGTGACACCACATGCCTGAGAGTATTGTCCAAACACTTCTTGAACTCTGTCAGGTTTAGTGGTGTGACCACTTTTCCAATACCCAGCCACTCTCTGGGTGAAGAACCTTTTCCTAATATCCAGCCTAAACCTCCCCTGACAAACTTCAGGACATTTCCTTGAGTCCTGTCACTGGTCACCACAAAGAAGAGATCAGTGCCTACCCTTCTTTTTCCCCCTCAATTATATGTAATTTTATGCCATTCTAGAAATCATAGAATCATACAAGTGTAGAATGTCATAAGTGGGGACACCTTCCACTAGACCAGGTTGAACGCTTCCAGGGAAGGGCATCCACATTTCTCTGGGCAACCTGTTCCAGAGACTCACCACCCTCACAGTAAAGAATTTCTTCTTAATATCTCACCTAAACCCACCCTCTTTCAGTTTAAAGCCTCTATTTCCTCATGTTTATTCCCCATGCTATGTGTGTTTGCATATAGGCATTAAGTTGATGAAGCTGACTTACTGGCTGGAGTAGCTGGAATTCCTTTGTGCTGCTCCTCAGGTGCTCTCCTGCTGACCTGCAGTATCTCTCGAGTCTCTCAACATCTCTTGCTAGTCATGGCATCAAACTGGTAGGAGACGGGTGGACTAAGGTTCCCCTCCTCTGGGAACTTAGTTTAATACCTTCTTCACTAACTCTAAAAATTCAGACATCTCTTTTAATGACCAAATGGAAAAATCAGACAGTGAAATGGAATGCTTACAATGCCAATTATTTAAATAAATGACTGACATTATTTCCTGTTTCACAAAATGGCAGTGAAGAAGCCATTTCATGAAGTGTTTAAGAAAGTACTAATTGTACATAAGAATTATTTTTCTGTATATACAGCTTAAGAATGAGATATTAGACCATGTTCCTCTATGGGAAAAAAAAAATATCTCAGAATATGCCTTAGAGGTGAAAAGGTTAGCTGCTTTTGTAGTACTTCCTGGGCATGGATCCTAGACTTGATGGTGCCAAGGCAACACGTGTTTAGGATGTGGTCTGTGTGTATAATGTGAGTAAGTACTTTTGTCAGAATTATTAACAAAGAACTGTTTATGTTATTAGAAATAAGCAAAACCTGATGGTAATAGACCCGAAAAAATTGTGGAAAATATGGTAACTCTTAATTTTTTAATTAAATACTATGAGTGCTACACAGAAGCTTTACTGAGTAGTCAGTTGATCTGTACTCAAAGTTTAAAAAAATTCAAAGGATTTCTAAATGTCTACCATGATGCTACCAATAGATACTCAAAATGAGTGTACATATATAACCACATTACTTTTTTCTATTTTCATATGTATAAAAAAGTAACATAAACCTCATTCTGAACTTACATTTAAAGAAAAAATATTTTCCAGATTTTAATCTTGTTATTGAGATTTTTATTCTTTTTCTTACAAGAATTCACACTTTGTTTTTATTCCATTTAGCTGTAGAACTTGATTCCTATACCAGGTCTTATGCCTCTGAATAAATATGAGAATCAGCTTTGGCATCTCTACTGCGCAGTGTACAAAGGTCTATAGCATTATCACCTGCAGTCAAGGTCTTCACACCACTGTTATTTCAAATATTTGCTGGTTTAGCCTGCACCTTTTTAATATTTGTAATACTAATATAGAGCAGTCATTCTCTGTTGATCTCCATTAATTCTGACATACTTGGACAGAAAAATTTACTTTCATTATATTGAAATGCCAAGTGGCAAAAACCCATCTGGACTCAATTTTGGTCTTTCACAAATTATAGTAAAGTGGGACTGTAGTTTATGAAATCACTTGGTAAATTTCAAAAAATTAACACCTGAAATCAGATCTGATGTTAAAATCAGAAAAGTTTGTTATTTTCAGAAATACTAAAAATTTACCAATTTGGACGTACGATATCTTCAAGTCATGAAAAAAAAATCTTTGAAAAACAAGGTATATATCAAAAGCCATATATTCTTACCTAGGTAGCATTTTCTACAATAACATACAGAAGTAATGCTGTTTGAATGTAAAATTTCATGGGTAACACGCACATAATATATCTGTTAGTATGTTCTATATCTATCCTATAACTGCAATCTTAGTACAGTCTTATTGTAATCTCTGGAACAGGTATAGTCCACCTGAGTACCCTTTGTTTACCTTTCCCTGGCTAACAAACCTACCCAGACTTGGACCTAGAAGCATTTCCCTATCAACTGCAACTGGCCTTGAAACCAGTGTACCCTCTGTGACATTCTCACCAACCTGTTCAACTCATATAAATTGGTCTGGAGAACGTTGCCACAATGGGTCTAGTGATTAGTGCCCTCCATTACATGATGGAACAGGTTTTCAAAGGGAAGATTAGGCTCTGGAATGACAGGGATCACACAATTATATTGGCTTTATTCTCCAAATTAAATTACTTCTGTATTCAGTATTTTGCTTTTATTTATTTTGAACTTTCATGCAAACAAAATTATTGTGAACCAGAATCAAGTGTGCATATATAAATATAAATATGTATGTATACATATATATAATTTACATTAATTTTCCTTTTTCATTCCCAGATAGTCACTGTTTGCGATGATTGTGAGAGAGGCAAATGTAAATACAGCAAGAAATATTTTCTATTTTATTTCCTTTTCTAGTGGTAGGCATACTGTGCATGAAATCAACAGTATTACACAGTGTTTTGTTCCGTGTGACTTAATTTCTACCTGAACCATCAAATTTTCACAAATTCCAGCAATAGTTTGATGGGTGGACAAGTTAGTTAAGGAAAAGGGAGGAGGCAAAAGGCACTGTATTAGGTTGCAAAGTTTAGACAGACCAAAGATTAAATAGAACAGAACAACAGGCAGGTATATAAACACCAAATAGCTATAGCTTCTTATCTGTCCTCTCTCTATTATAGACATCCATATTTCATTCAACAACATACCACATCTCTACATCTGTTTTTCAGAATTATTCAAAAATTCATATTGAGAGCAATTTTTCATGAAGATCTTAAGGTCTCGGATCCAAGCTACACAGTATTGCATTTAATATAATATATCTGATTTACAGATTGGTGATCATCAAAAAGCAACAAACCAAGAAATAACAAAACAACAACAAAAAAAAGAGTAAAACAACAAAAAGAAAAGCGAAAGCATAACCAGTTAATAACTGATAGAGCATTTTATTTCATTGCAGTACACGTAACTCTTACAGTTCTCTTTAACAGAGTAAACTTTCCGTATTGAAATTTTTTCACATCTCAAAAAAAACAAACAGCCTGGAAATTTATAAGTAAAAAATCCAATCTAAAAATCCAGTTGTTAAATCCAGCCCCGTAGTCAAAAATCCAGTCCAATTCCAATCCCTTTTTTATCTTCCTGGCCTTTTGCTTGACTTACTTCAGTATGTCCTCAACTCTCTTTTATTGGGGTACCCTGAACTGAATGCAGCATTCCAGTACTGAGTGTGAGTGTAAACAGAGAATAAGAACTACCTCCATTCACCTGCTGGCGACTCTCCTCCTAATGAAACCATGGACACCACCAACTTTCTTATCTGCAAGGCTAAATTGCTGGCTGCGGTCAACTTGTTGTAGTCCAGGACCTGTAAGTAATTTCTCAGTCAGTAAGGTCCCAGCCTGTAGTAAAAGTATGAGTTATTTCTCATCAGCTGACAGACTTAATATTTCCCTTTGTTGAATTGTTGGTCCATTTTTCCAGTTCATTGAATAGCAGTGCACCCCTATGGTGCATCAGCTACTCCTTTTAGTTTTGAGTCTTCTGAAAATTTGCTCAGGCTCCAAGTCATTAATGAAGAGTTTAACTAATAATGGACCCAATATTGACTCCTGAGGTATTCTGCTAATCATAGACCATCAGCTGGAAACGTTGTGCCTCTGATCACCACCCTTTAACCATGGCAGTTTACCCAATTTCAGTCCACCTTCATGTCACCTTATCCAGTCTATACTTCATCAGCCCATCTATGATGAGATAGTATCTTTACCAAAGTCAATATAAAAATATAAAAAAAAAAAAATTCCACTTCTCATTTTCACCGAACTAGTAACTTCATCATGGAAGGTTATTGGGCAAATAAACCTGTTTTCCAGGTTTATTTGCTCTATCACCTATCCAAGGACTTAAGTGAAGCCGACTGGCTTGTAGTTCCCCAGATCCTCCTTCTTGCCCTTCATGAAAATAAGAGTGACATTTGCTTTCTTCTGGTCCTTAGGAATCTTACCCAATCACCATGGCCCTTTTCAAAGACATTTGAGAGTGGCCTTGCAATGACATCACTCAGCTCCCTCAACTTTTATGGGTGAATCCCAAATGGAGCTAATTTCCTTGCAAACATGGTTAAAAATAAATATAAATAAATTTTATCAGTGTGTCACAAAGTGAAGCTAAACTTTAATACAATAATTTCTGGACTGAAATATATTCTTACTTCTTCATTAAACGATATTTAATCTCAATAGTTTAAATCCAGTTGTGCATCTGCATTGCAGAACAAAACAAGAGCTCAAGTTGCAGTGGTTTCCTAGCAGAGAAGAAATGACTGGAATTACAAGAGATTGAGAAAAATGGTGACTTGACGAGGGGTTTTTTATTTGTTTGCTTGTTTTTTTGTGAATAATAACTGAATGACCCTCTTTTTTCTCTCACTGCCTCAAGGATTTCAGGTACCATGCTCAGTGTGTTGTGGTAGCTAACTCTGAGACCGGCTGTTCAGATGACCCCTCCTCAGCCCTCTGCTTGGGTCCAAGGAGCAAAGAAAGCCCCTCCCATTTCAGTTTTACATGTGATCCATTTGACTATCGGTTGCTTAGGCATCCAGCAGAAAAGGTATTGTTTGTTCAGCTCCAGTACCAGGAAAATTTATTGAGGAGTACAGTAAACTGGGATCTGTGTGTCTGCTCTCACAAAATGGTACTTGCTTTTCGATGCTGAAACAGTGTTGTTGCCGTTGGCAACCACAGCCTGCTATTAACATGCAGCCATTAAGTTGCAGAACTATTGAACACCAGATCAAAGAGCTATTTGGTGGTAATTTGTAAACAATACATAGCACGAACATCAACACGGAAGATTTTCTAGGAGGAAAGAAGGATTTAGGTGCCAAAATCATTGTAGACTTTGTCAGGCTTTAATTGTCAGACATAAAGGCACACATACAGGAAAAACATTTTATTAACATTATAGATCGTGTAGAATTTTTACAAATTCAGAAAGAGTCTTCAGCGTCTAAACTTCATTTTGTCATTTAACTTTGGACTAATTAAAAACCAACAAAATTGTATCAAACAACTTTTATGAAATGTTCATTAATAATTCTCCTGGTACAGGTAGTCACATCATCACTAAATGTCAACCCATCATTAGGGACTGGAAAAAAAATTCCCTAATAGAGAAATTAACTAAAATGCCACAGAGTGTCACTGGGATTTTTTAACTGATCATGTTGAAGTCACCGATTGTACAAAAACATCCTCAATGGCATAGAGAAAAGTTGATAAATTTGGCAGGAACAGTATCTCATAAACTGCCTTTGATTGCTAACTTTTATAAACTAACTTCTACTTGACTAACAGAATTCTAAACTACTAACAAAATACATGTTTGGAAGTTACTTAAATAATCATAAGAATAACAGAATGGCAGAATGGCAGTGAGAAGAGACATCTGAACTACTCCAAATCCTGGCAAACAACTAAATATATCAGAACATTTCTCTATATTTCAGTAACTCAAAAAACATATTGTCCAGATAATTTGCATGTTTCCTTCTATTGATCAGGTTTCTTGTGATTTTTGTGTATTTTTATGTTTCTAAATGGAATTATGTGAAAAAAAGATCAATCCTAAGAGGTCCACTAGATACCATTCTGAAATATTAAACATTTGTATCAACTGTTGCAAAACATTGCTCTATTTACTTCAATGGACTTATGTTTATTTTTACTTAGTATGGAAAAAAAAGTGAATACAACCCATCTGTCCTTAGGAGAGCAGACAGGGCTTTTATGAAGCTAAGTGGTTCTCTTCAATTCCTCCTGCTTACTTCCATGTTTACCAGTCTTCTGCTGGTACTCACTCAGGACTTACAATTGAATCATATTAGAAATTACAGGAATAGGTTCAAGAGGACATAGCTAAGAGGCCATGTAAATAAACTTTCTATTTGTGTTTAACTTGCAAAACTTTTTTCAGTGAGGTCTGAACTGAGAGTCTCAGATTAGGCAACACACCAGCTTTTTGATATCCTCTGTCCTGCACTCACTCCTCAGCATATCTCTGGAGGTGCATGTGATCCCCTGTTCAGCCCATTGGCCAGTGTTATGCAGATATTTCTTCATTACTATCAGATAATTTTTGGCTTTGAGGATTTCCATGAAATTCATCCTTGGCAAATACTATTGTTATTTTATCATCTTTCTCATATATAAGTTTACCAGAAGTTGGAGTTTTCACACATTTTTCTGATGAGTTGAAGGTTGCAGAATACTGTAGGTCATATAAGCACATCCTTCCCAACTCCCAAACATAACACAGTGCATTTCTCACAGTGGTGGGCATATGCCATGACATGTTGGCCATCTGGAGTGATTGTTTTACTTTGCAGATCAAATTTGGAGATGAGACCCTAGGGTCTGTGCACAGGATATGTAATTCTGTCCCGCTTCTGGCCTTTGCATTGAATCCACCCGTGGTGACTGTTTTTGTCAGTCAGAGATAAAATCTCTGTCAGACTCTGTCTACATTTGACCATTCCTCTCACATTCCAGGTAACAACAGGCCAACCATAACTACTATGAGTGGTTGGTTCATACAAAGGCAATGTGGTTTAAGAAATGCAGAGAATCCCATGTTCTCCTGCTGTTAAAATAAATAATCAGAATTTTTTAACTCTGTTACATAGCTCCTGGATACATCTGGTTTTCTGAGGCTTAGCTGGGTGAAATTTCGATAAATTGAGCTTTCTGATTCAGATCGTATGCTTGAGGGTTGCTGTTTGAAGAATATTCTACTGATGCCATTGAATCATATAACAACAGAGCCGCTCAATATGGAAGGATTCTTGAAAAATCATCTGGTACAATCTTTTGTGGAAAGAGAGTCTAGAGGAGTTTATCTACTGCCCTTTCCAGTTGCATCTTGAAAACCAGTGATGGGAACTCTTATCAGAGACCTGTTGAGACTGAGACCAGCAGCTTCCAAGTCCAGTGATTCAAGGATATCTCTCTTCAGTGTTTGCCCCTAAACTGTAATAGTAGCCAAGAGGCAGTACAGACATCAACCTTCTCTGGGTTGTGCATGAAAGAAAACACTTTACAGTCTCTTCCATGAATGTTTCTTATGAGCTGGTTTCTCAATATGGATACTAACCAAAGTGTGTGTGTTCCTTGGAAAAAGGTCCATATAATCTACAGTGAAGATAGATAAAAGAATCAGGTGTCTGGCACTGGATTATTGAACTGTGACTAAGTGCATGTGCCTCATCTACAGCGGTGTTTAGACATGTTGTGGATTCCTAATATAGGGTAGATGAATGACACGCAATTACACTGTGTTAATACAGGAGTCATCCAAGTGGGACACAGATAAAATTATTAAAAATATTTTCTGCTATAGAAATCCTAGTGCATATAAGACTTGGTCTGTGATGTCTAAAAATTTGGTTTTACCATTTATAATCTAGTGAAAGAAAAAAAAAGGTAGACAAGGAGTATAGAATACAGAAAATAAATCTTACTGAAAGTAATGATCTGAAAGTATGACAGTTAACAAGTGACATATCAAAGGAGTCTCTGACAGCAATCATGGGGCAGCTAAGAGGGAATGAGATGTGGATTCCTCTCATCTGACCCTGGACTTCAAACTAACTTGTCATTAAAATCCTGGATGGTGGAAAAAGTTAAAGCTGCTCTTTGATGGTCAAAGTCAGAACAGCATTTGGCTATGGAATAGATTTAGTTCAAGACAAAACTATTTTATTGAATAAAATAATACTAGAATAAATCAATAGTATTAAAGATGTGAATAAATACTGAAGAATAAAGGAGAGAGTATGTGATACTAAATTGGGATTTGTTAGAAATTACATATACACCCTTGAAAAGAGGAAACATTTCAATTGACTTTGAAACAAATGCACAACAGGGAGAGTTGAGTACAATGCTTATATAAGAATGTGGATGTTCTGAAATCTAGATGTTGTAAAATTATAAAAGGCTATAGAGAAAGCTGCTGCAAAGTTAAAAAGTATTAGAGATAAAGACAGGTATTGGTATTGTTTAAGTTTCCAGCAGGTGTATAGTAATGAAAGTAGAAGATAAACCATATAGTGATGACAGAGATAAATCCCTGAACTAATGCAGGGTCAAAAATAATCAAAGATTAGAAAAATATCAAAGCTGATAGAAAAATATGACCAAGAAGAATAATATGAAAGAGTGAAACATGATTTACTTTGTTCTTTGATACCAAAAAGTAATGACACTATATTTCTAGCTGATACTGAAAGTACCAAGTAAGAGCAGTGTTAAACTCCAAAAGGATTAACCTTACATATTTGGAAAATTAAGGAAAAAATATATATCTCTTATTATAAAACTCTCATATATTGCCTAGTTTCACTTTAGCCTGTTAGTGTTCTTAGCAGAACTGTGCTTCTACAGTCTTTGAAATAAAAAAGGGAACTCATAATGGGATTGAACACAGTATGAATTTGCTAAAGTTTGTTGAAAAATCTTAAAGGAATAGAATAACTAAATCTTTCTGATAAATTATTTTTTAGACAAGGGGATTATATTGGTTTCATGTAACTGGACTTCAATAGAAACATAGAAACACTATCAGATGGAAATTATCATCCAATGTGAAGAAAATGAAGATTTGTACTAGGATAATAGTTTATGTAAAAAAATGCTTGAGATATTTTTGTTAATGTATAATGACAGAGAGGAAACTATCAGAAAGAAGATGGACAGCTATTATTTAATGCTTTTATATTTGGTTTACTTACTATTTTTATTTTTACGGACAACTTTAAGATGAGAAAACATTGTGAAAACATAGGACTACTTAAATACACCAGAAAAATGTGAATAATCATGAGGAGTAAATCAGATTAAATTTAAGAGCATGACCTCAAAATTATCTGAACATTGGAGTTCACTTATAAATTATGAGATTTTGAGTTGAAAATGAATAAGATAAGAAAAAGAGTCAAGCTACCCGTCTTTTAGTACAGAATGAAATTTAGTTCAGCTGTTGGATGGCTACATTTTAGACATTTATACCACAGTTGATCATACCAAACTCATTTTGCAGTCAGCAAATAGAAGTAGGCATTTTTAGGAAGTGAGTGCTGCAAACACATTTAGACATCTTCCTTGGGATGAGATGAATGGTGCCCTGAAACTTGCTTGCCTCTGTGAAAAAAGAATAAACTTCTAAATAAGTTTTGAAAAATGAAAAGATCTTCCATTCAAGAGAATGTTATCTTACTTGACTACGACATGCAATCAGATCTAACTATGAAAATGGAAAATGAAAACTTGAATGAGGTTGTAGAAACAGAGCAATATAACGAACTTAAATACATAGATGAGATTTTGTCTGAAATACTCTAAGATTACAAACAAACAAATAAAAACAAACAAACAAACAAACAAACAAACCTCTGAAAAACTGTGTCTCAAAGTATCCATCTATAGGTACTCAAGAAAAAGGGAAAAGCTATTTAAGACAAAAATGCTACTGGTATATAGAAGCATACATTGATTATATATTTTTTTAGATTAGAAGAGCATTTCTAACCACATAAAGATTGAAAGGGACAATGTTTTAGAAGAATAGCTAGATCGGGAAAAATTCTAATGTGAAACTTTTTCAGCTTGTGAAATAGATTATAGTATGTTGCTGTGGGCAAAACAG
The DNA here is from genome assembly GCF_009829145.1 of Chiroxiphia lanceolata. Taxonomy (NCBI): domain Eukaryota; kingdom Metazoa; phylum Chordata; class Aves; order Passeriformes; family Pipridae; genus Chiroxiphia; species Chiroxiphia lanceolata. Next base: position 61,845,225 of record NC_045638.1, read on the forward strand.
ACACTTGACTTGACAGACCAAGAAATCTAATCTGTTGAAGTATCTGACATTGTATAAAAGAAATTATTGTTTTGTGAAATATTTTAGCAAGTAGAAATCAGTGCCTTCAGAGACAATGTGAAAAAAAAAAACTTTTGCAAACAATAATGCCTCATAAAGAAACTCCTTAAGCAGAGAAAATTATATAAAATCAGCTACAACCTGAATAAATCCCAAAATGTTATCAAATTTTGGGAATATTCAGACCTGAAAGTAAGTGGAAGAGAAGTTTTATGATTCAGTCTCATCCTTAATCAAAAAACATAACTACTCTATTTTATAATGAAAAATTAAATTCACAATTGGTTAATTATTCTTTACCCTAAGTTAAAATGCTAATTGGTAAATATTTAATATACTTACTAATAAGTAAGATTTTATGTTTTAATACATTTTTAATTCATACTATAATTTAATTACAAATATAAATTATATACAATAAGTAGTTATATTGAGAGCCTTTACAGGAGGTTGAAATTTATTTTATTGAAATTTGACTTTTAAAAGTAAGGTCTATAAAGTAGGATCCTGTGCCATGCTTTGAAGACCTAAATTTAGGTAGTAAAGGAACCTTACAAGATAGTGATTAAGTTCAGAACATGTATACTTAGGTATTTAAATGTAAATTTCTGTGCATAAGCTAATTGTCTAAGTTGCCATGGAGATCTATAAAGATTTCATCAGTACAGTGAATGGATTTTAGAGAGCTTTTAGGGCCAAGGCCTTTAGAAGTGCCTCTCCTAACCCATATGTAAGAGTAGTGCTATTTAACAAACCGTGGGATATCTGACACAAGCTGTGGAGCAGCATCTGTGTGGAATAAGCTGAGGCATTAGATGGAAGTGTTTAAATGGTCTGTGGATGTGGCATTCAGGGATATGATTTAGCGGTGAATGTGCTGGTGCTGGATCAAGGTTGGACTCAGTGATCTTAGAGGTCTTTTCCAAACTTTATGATTCCATGATTCTGTTATGCCTAGTTGGAGCACCAGAGTTGAGCCCTTAGGGTAGTTAGTCAGATAGAGTCAGTTTCTGCAAGTGTCACTCTCCCTCTGTTCCTATGGAGGGGAACATAGGTGATTCCCTGTATGATGGATGGAGATTGGGATGGGATGGGATGGGATGGGATGGGATGGGATGGGATGGGATGGGATGGGATGGGATGGGATGGGATGGGATGGGATGGGATGGGATGGGATGGGAAAGTAAAGAATGGGAAAGGAGGGTGAAACAAGGCAAGGCAAAGAGAAAAGTATTCAGACAGTAGTTGGGAAGACTTTCCAGAACATATTGAAGAAATGTGAAGAAGAAGAGTTAGGAAGGATTTCTCACCTTTTCAAAAGTGAAACACTGTGATGGACTCACTGCTCATCAGATCAGCAATGATTAAAAACAAACAAATTTTTCTATTCAACACAGGTATAAGGTATGAAATTTACTGCTATAAAAGGGAAGAAGCCAAAACCAACTGAAAAAATCCATGAAAGAAATTCACTTGAAAATCAGTAAGTATAGTGGGGTAGATACAATGTCCAGCTGGATAAGTCACCTGTCCTACAGTAACTAAGAGCACACTAAAGTTTCACAGAAAAAGGAAAGAACTGTAAGCAGAAGGTTATAAATTCTGGTACTCCTTCACTGCTGTTCTTCAGAGGATCAGTTACTTGTATGTTAAGCCAGCCCTTAATCCAATGATGGATGCTGTGCCTGCCTTTCATCTTATCCAAAAGCTTGTTTTCCAAAGAAGAGGAGAGGCTCCATCCTGACTTTCTGTTGAATTAATTTGGCCATGTGATATGATCACTCACTGGAGATACCTTGAGAAGACAACAAATTCCAGTCCACTATTCCTTCACCTTTTTCATTTCAGTCTTCATTCTCACAGCTTATCTCACTTGTTTTCCCACTCTCTCTGTAGCTTCTACAGTCTAATCTACATTTCTGTTTTACTATACCACTCACCCTCTACACACATACACACATGTGTACACACACACAGAGTTAAAAGTTCTTGATTTTCTATTCCCTTTTATTTCCCGTGTTCTTATACTTATATACTCCTTCCCACTCAAAAAAGCAGAAACAAATCAAGCAAACAATAGTACCATCAAGTTGTGTATAAAATGAACCTAAGTAACCATGTAATTATTCTCACTCTATTGCCGCTGCTCTTTATTGCTCTCACTTATTGTGTCATCTTTCATATTGTAAGACTGTAGGCTCCTTGGGGAAGGGATCGCATCATTTATTTTCTCTTTGAAGTACCTTTACCACCTCAGGCACTTTGCAAGTAACAAATAATAATAATAACCATTAATCAGGTAATGGGATCAGTCGAAAGCACCAGTCATCGACAATTAAAATCTTAGCAATAGTAGGCAGGTTCCTACTTCAGAATTTAGAAAGACTTTTCTTTCTGCTCCTTTCTAAATAAGAAACCAACTTGGTTTATCCAACATAAAATACAGAACCTCTCAATCACACTTATTTGCCCACACTTTTTTTTTCCTTCAAAATGAAAAGATGAGTGAGATCTACAATCCTTGCATGTAAGTGACCCATAGTTCAAAATATGTATCTGTTTTCTGATCACTCCAAATAGCAAAGGTGATTAAACTGAGCACACACTGTAATTGCTAGAGCTGAAGGTCTACATTATCAGAGGAGGTGATAGGATTTGATTTTGTCAGTTGCTATTCAAATCCAATGAGTTTTCAGCACCTAACTAGTATAATCAAAGATGACTGAATCCAAGATGACACAGCATTTCCATGTAGCTGGTAGCAAGAGGTAATTTTATACTGCAGCTTGTCTTTAGTGTTGGAACCAAGCAAATGCAGGCACTTTTACTCCTTTTCTTTTTGAGTACTTTGCTCACAACGGTATAAAAATGTTTTCAATAGCATTTCTAAATTGATATTAAGATATTAAGATTTTTTTCCCCTGACTGGTAATGATGAGGCAGATAGTTTAATTCTGCATATACTATATTAACATCTTACTCTATTTTTGTCTGTATCCAAAGCTTTCATATAATTTTTCTTTACAGTTTTAATTATAGCAAAACACCATTAATGTTGATGAAAGGCCTTTAGTTTCAGTTCTAAAACTTAGAAAAATTTCCACAATAAATACAGAAACAATGCTCTCTGTTGCAACAAATAAAGTGTCTTAGTTAAAAATATTGATAGAGACACACTTTAGGCACAGATCCTTGTGTAATTCTAGTGAATACATCATTTTAGTCTCCAAACATTTTCCCTTTTCCCCAACCCATTTTTTTACCTCCTCAGTTTACTTTTTCTTGAATAAATTAAAGGCTTATTTTATTTAGCTTTAGCAGCCTGTTGTCTTCCCCCTAACCTGTCTATTCATATTTTTAAAAATAAATATTCATCCATATTAATATTCATATCTCTGAATAAATCAGATACTGAAATACTAGCATGCCCCTCTTTTTCTATACACCTTCATATCTAATAATTGGCTCTAAAGTAAGGTCATTCCCCCTTTTAACCTTGTTTTATATGTAATCTCATAAAAGGCGTATGCACATAACTTCTATATATTTATATATCAGCAGATAAAACCTAAATGGTAGATACAAATAAATTCTGAAAACTCATTTCTCCAGAATGCCAAGGTTTACAGGAGATAAGTAAAAAAAGTAAAACAAGTGAGAGAGGTGGAGGGGATGCTAATAAGTGAAATTATTTTTTTACACAGATATTATACACATATGTAACAAATTCCCCAGAGATACAGATGTCTCACATGCTTTACTCTTATCTTTTATTCTTCAAGTCCAGTAACTCATTTATGGTTTGGATTATAACCTCTTGGGGACAGAAGACATGTTTTATTTCTACTGTGAGATGCACAGCATACCTTTAAGTATTTGACACTAAACACCAATATGGATGGTTTCCTTTCTGTTCTTCATATTTCACATACTGCCCTGACTATTACTTCCCACAGCATGTAATTTGGAGCAAGCTGTTATTTTCCATGTCTTTAAAAATTTGCCAACACAGCTGCTGGAAGATGTGGTTAAAGCATGTGGTAGCACACGTGATATTTTAATTAATACAGAGTAGATTAAAGTAGCATCAGAGTCCTCTCTCAAGGATTTTTTAAAAGACTTAAAATCACAATCTGCACATGGGAATCTTGAAGGGTATCGACTTTGCCACCATGTGTTAGTGATTGAGACATTCCGCTTTATTGGTGTTACCCATTAGGCTATCTGGATTAGTATGCTTTCATTCTGCCCTGTGGTTATGCTTTGTGCTAAGTGATATGACAGAATCTGCCCATGTTCAGCTTTATAATCATTAGAATTTCTTCTCTCATCAAGTCATCACAAAATATGTGCTAAGTGTAGGGGTGAGTGGTGGTGGTGTGTTTTTTGATTGGTTTCCCCAAGATAGTATGTGGATCATTCATAGGAAGTAATCCATAAACTAACGGATAGAGCAGGACTGGATGTAGACTCACAAAAAGAAGCAGATAGGAAAAGGCATAGTGTTGTTGGTGTTATTTGAGAGGAATCACACTTTTGGCAATTGGTGGTTATGGAAAAAAGCGATGAAAATAAGTAAAAGCTCAGTTAATCCATTGCCTACACTGTAACCCTGAATTGCTATATTTCTCATACTACTGTGCTTGAAATTTGCTATTTGACTTTTCTACCCCTGGACCCTAAGTAATTGTTATGACATGTCCTGTGGTGTATGCTGACACTCAGCTGCTAAAGACTCTTCATCTACATTATCACTGCCATCCTGGGAGTGTACTGTAACTCTTCTGTGATCAAGACTAATAACTGAGAGCATTCTCACCTACTGACTGTGGTATACACTTGCCCCTTTCTCCATTAACCCACACACCAAACAGTTAAACCATGACTATTTGAAAACATAGAATATCTTTCTCTATGCTGAAAAAAAATGCTGGGGTTTTATTTTATTTTATTTGCTTCTTGAACTTGATATATTATAAGACTTCAGTAGCATTTGAATTTATAACATTACAGCCAAGACTCTTATTGTAAACATTAAGCAATGCTGTTGGCAGGCAATGCTTTCATATACATTGCACTGCAGCACTGTACCTTTCGGTTGTGACAGATATTTTTGATGTGCTACTCAATGACCAGGCCTATATTGAGCAAAACCACTGAGCCAGATTTTATAAATACATAACTGATGATTACATTTCCCTCACAGCCTCATCTGCAGTCTCATGTCTTGCGGTTCACTGCCTTTAACCAGCATGTGTCTCTGATAATTGGTTTTCTTCTGCCATCATCTCTGGTGCTAGTGTTGAGTGGGAGTGTAGTGCAGGCTGTTCTTGTCCTTTCATGTGGGAGGAGATACTGTGATTTCAATCACCACCCATGTATTTAGCTTCTGAGCTTCCCAAAGTCTTGCTTTTCCCATAGTCTTTAAAGAAGATTTATGTTCTGAGTTTATGACTGGCAGTTACTTTACTGCCTGTTGTGTTGCATGGGCCAGTGCTAGCAGGGATCTTGCACTCAGCACTGTCTGTGGAAGATAAGGTCACTTTTTGTGAGGCTTTCTTTGATCACACAGCTACATCCAGAGGAGAAGGAATGACTGTGAGGAGAAAAAGGGAGGTGAGGAAATTTCCATTGGATCATAAGTCGTTAGAAGAGGAATCTCAGTATTTGTCTCCTCTCTTGGCCAGCAAACTAATGGCTAAAGGAAACTCACTCTTGCCAAAATTATGAAGAAGCTGATTTCTCTTGCCTGGCAATGTACTGGAGTCCTTTTTGAATCTCTTTTTTGCCTCTTTACTTGAAAAGAGATTTGGCATTATCTTTAAGGCTCTTGATTCTGGACAGAGGTCTTATAATTCCTTGCTCACTAGAGGAATATTTGTCCTGCCAACTCTGCAACCATCTTATTCCTTTCATTTGAGTATTTCATTTCAGATTTCATTTTTCTTCTTCATGGTTGCTTCTGAATACTTGCTCCCAATATGTGGTCTTCAGCCAAATGCCAGGGAATGAGGTATCTTTCAGCACCTCTGGTACATCTTTTGCTGTAAGACTGCAACATAAAGTGGGAAGATGACTGTGGGTAAAATTAGAGAAAATTGGGAAGTTATATTCACAGTACAACAGTACAGAAATTATAGTGTGAGATGCAGTTTCTACTTCCTGAATGGAATGCAGTTGGCATGCATGGAATCTTTTCCATGATGTTCTCCACACATAGCCTGAAACCTTAAGCACATGTTAAGAGGGATGAAATGGAGGATGAAGCAGAGTGGACATACTATGACCAGGCTCTGTTGAAATTCTTACCTGACAGGCATAGCACCCGTCAGCCAAGGGAGGGAGGAGATGATGTTGTGGTGCTGAACCAGCAACTGCAGTGAAATCACTTTATTCAGGTGAACTTGGTTCACTATAATCTAGTTGTAATACTACCACACATCTCCATCCTAAAGTTACCTGCCTCCAAGGTACAACTATCCCTCACTGAGTATGTGCTCTATACTTTATTGACCACATCTTTAAGAGCAAAGCAAGAGAATTTTACACCAATCAGCAACAAAAGCATGTAAGACTAGAGTCACTCAAGCTCCACCAAAATGAAAAGAAATTAGAGAATTTGGGGAAGAGTCCATCGTAACTTCTGGGATTGGATGATGGTTTGAATCTGTCTTCTCCCCTGTAGGGATGCCTATGGGGTAAGAACCGTATTTTATGTGCACTGAATGATTATCTTGAGCTAGCTTTCTTTGGTGATTAGAGCTTGTCTGTATATTGTTTCAAATATGTTTTTGCAGCCAGATATAATCACTGTCAGTCTTTGAGTCTTAGCCTGTCAAAATTTTCTATCAGTGTGTTTATTAGTGAAGTGTGTTATTTCCTGAGCTGTTTAGTGTGAGTGTTTCAAGGGCAATAGCAGTCATTGGCAGCAGATAACATACTTGATTAAAATTGAAGACATCCAGGAGGGAGTCCGTCTTTAAAGGATTTGACTCCAAAATACTGGTGGTGTGTGTCACTGAACAAGTTAGTTGAACTGCACTCCAGTACAGCAGACTCTTCAATGGAGTCCCCATAATGGGACGGTGACAGATTGGCCAAAAACAAAGGTCTCAGCTTTCTTGGGATGTTGACAGACTGATCAAACATAGAGGGTTCAAAGAATCCCCACTTCCATGTGACAATCAGGAATGGGAAAGTTTCAGAACATGAAGGAATCCTCTTTTTCTCTTGATTTTTGTGTCCAGCTGCTGTCCTAAAATGAACCACAATCCCTGATAAGCTGAAGATCCTTCATGTAGCTATAGCTCATCTGGTAGCTCTTAGAATGTTAGCTAGTGTAAGATAACCTTAAAAATAACTTTACATCAGTACAGATAGCAGCTGAGCAAAGCATAATAAAAATGATAGAAAGTATAAGAACAGATTGACTTTAGTTACAGTTAAGTAACTGTGGCATGTTAGAAGAGTCACAAATGAGAAATGAGCCAGACAGAGGTCAACAGACCAGCTCATTTATACAAAAGACATCTTCTTTTTTTTAGTAGAATAACATGATTAAGTAATAGATTTTCCCATACACAAATTAGAATAACTTAATGATGTCTAATTTTTTATATCATTTGATCTTATATTAGCAATAAGATAATCACTGAGAGGTTTATACCAATATTTTGTTCCCCTGTTACAAACTTGTATTTATGCCAAAGTACCCATCTGTAGATGTTCTGAGAACATCACTGTGATACAGTCTTTGAAGTTAGAGAAATTAGACAAGATTTCATCCCTAATATGTTGCTCACATTTTAATGGTCTTTACAATAAAATATGAATATTTGAGCATAAGCATTTATTTTTGTCTTGTTTTTCTTATAAATTATTCCTGTAATCACAGATTTTATATATATATATATATATATATATATAAAAACCCACTATGTTTTCTCTAAACAAATTTATTTATTTATTTGTTTGTTTGTTTAGTTATTTATTATGTCATGCAAATTTTAAATTAAAAAAAAGACTTCCTGTGGGTGGGAGGAGATATTATTTTGCCCGTTTGTTTTTCCTAGGCAGCTTCCTTAAATTCCCTAGACTCTCAGCTGTGTCTGAATGTCAGTAGTATCCTTTGGCACCAATACTGTTTGGTCACTTTGTTTGTGTAGCAAGTCTCTTTTCAGTGACAAACTCAGAGACTACTCCTCAGTTACTGATAGATTTGGCAACTCTAGGCAGAGTCTTGCCTGAGTGTCATCTTTACCTTGACAGCAGATGTCTATAAGAAAAAGCCGTTTTGAGCAAGTGTCTTCATTGCCCAGTTGCCCCGAGGGTTCAGTCACAGAGATGTGACATCTAGGCTTTGCTTGAGCTTCCTTTTCAGTTTGCACTCACTTGTTTCTGTGTTAATTCTGGAGTATGTTTCTTTCTGGGTTTACTAACTTTTAAGGAGCCTGCAGCTGCTGCTTATACTTACATTGTGCATAATGATCTTATTCTTCAGATAACAATGAATCTCTATTTTTCCACCTACAAAAACATCTAATATATTTTCACTCTATACACAGTTGAAAATCTTTACCTTTGGCTTCCATTAGCTTGTGATCAAGTTCTAAGTAGGCTTTCCTTAAGATTTTTAGAGTAAGATCAATATTTTTTCTTTCATCTAGGACATCTGCATGTATGGGTTAGTTAGTATGTGTGGGGTGAGTTCAGGCAACAATTCACAGTGCAGTGCATAAGACTGTCAACCCGGTCGTGCTTCTAACATTAAATACCTCTAGTTGCTAAATAAGAGAGAAAGAGAAACTGATTCTTGGCCTTGGATAAAAATGACACTGACTTTTTATGTGCTTCATCCTTCAGGTTAATCCCTTTAGCACTAACGTATCCTAGAGGCATCTATGTGGAGTACCCCAAAACAGAGACGGGTAATAAGCTCTCATTCATTTAGCAACATAAACACGCCCTTTAAGATTCCTTTTGCTACTGTAACCAAGAGGGAGCACACTACTGAGAAACTTTCTTGTTCAGCTTGCTGCTCCTCCATGAAGAATCTCAAGCCAATCTGGATAAACTTCCAACTCCTGCATTTTGAGAAGAGAGCTGTGGAGACATCACAAGTGCTGAGAGCCACTTTTGACCTGGGGTATTCATATCCCTTTAGACAACTGCGGTCCTTTGAGCTGGTTTAACAGGGATAGCATCTAGTAGAGAATCTTATCCTACCACCAAACATTCAACTTAATAAAAGGATTGCTCAATTCTTTATATATCAGAGGGGTCACACTATATTTGCTATGCAGAACTCCACTCCTGAAGGCCCGATTTTCTCCAAAATATAGGATGATGAGTTCTGAAGGATCATATCCTAATTATCGTGTTTTGAAACTTGATGTCTCTTTGTTTGTTTGTTTTCATCTAAATTTCTTTTTACTTAGAAAGTTACACTACCCACTTCTGTTTTATCCTGATCTTTTCTAAACAATCTTGGTTTAATTTCCCAGAGTGCTTCAGTTTAGTTCAAAGTGCCTCCTACATGTTTTACATTCTTGTATACACATAAGAGAAGCATGAACATTACTTAAGAATTCCTTTTAATTTATTTATAGAAATAAACTTCTACAAGGATCAATAGAATGTCCTGAATATTTTTACATTATGTTTATAGTAATTTCTCTGTATATTTGTAGATTCTTTGCCCTTTTCTGCTCTTCTGTTTAAAATTTTTTTTAAGACTAGATGTATTTTTTAAATATTCTTTTTTCAAACTGTGTTCTACAAGTTTTGTTGAAAATAATATGATCATTCTTCTTGAAGCTAAATTTTATTATGTATATTGAAACAACCTTATCTTTGCATAAGATTTTAACCTACCTAAAATAAATTGACCATTATGTTGAATAAAATGACATCTGGTGATTAAAAGATTTAGATATGCAAAAAATGTCAGTTTGAGTCGAAAACCTCATACAAAAGCCTCATGGGAAGTCATCCTTAATGGTTAAATAGTTTGTACTAGACAAAATCTATATCTTTTGAATATCTTGTGAACAAAGTGAAAATAACTTAATATGCCTTGTTATAGATGTGTGCTCTGTGATACAAAGGAGCTGGCTGCTACATTTTTTTTGGATGCTTTTCTACTAAACCTTTTGTTGTAAAGGGACAGAGGCTCACTTTTTATTGTCTGAAAATAATTGGGTGATGTAATAAAAACATTGTTAAATATCCTCTTAAATTAACAGTTTCAGCAGGCATAATTCCTCCTGCAGACAGGGAAATAAAAAATCATTTATAGAGTATGTTTTTGAAATAAGTTTTTAGCAAGCATAAATAGTAGCAGTGTAATCAAAGAGAGCTGGATTTTTTCCTACCAGCATCTAATAGATTTCCAATTTAAGCACGATTTTACTTTCATATAAATTATCCAACATGTTAAGTGGTATTTTTATCATCAAATCAATGTGATATTCTAAAAACTTTATTTTATTAGTCTACAGACAAAGTTACTTGAATGTTTCAGCACTATTTAACTATCAGCCATTTAGCACTTTAATTTGAAATCGATCATTAAACATTCATTTTATCTCACTACAAGTATTTGTAAACATTCTCCTCACTTTCCTTGTGTCTTCATCAGTACCCTGTCATCTTCACATTGTTTTGTAACCTATTAGAGTCACTTTATGGCATCAGCAACAGACCTTTCATCAGACTGTCACTGATAAAGTGAAATATTAGGTAACAATGGAAGTAACTGATCACACTAAAATGAATCATTGATTAAAAATTACATGGAATAAAGAGGCACCAACACTATGAACTCTGTCTATCCCTTCCCTGCAATAAGGGCTAAGTGTTCAGTGTTCAATCACGTAATCGAGACAAATTATCATTGAAGATAATTACTGGTAAATCTATCAATAATATTTGTCAGTAAACAGATGTAGGCGAAATTTGCAAATAGTCTCCTAATATCCCATTTCACACTGTTTGACATGTACAGTCTGGTTTAAGGAAAAGCATCTTTTTTGTTTGGCTTGTACAGTATCTAATATAAGCAAGCTCTGGCAGCTACCATCATTCAAAGCAGTCATCCCATAATGACTAATGAAAATTGTTTCCTGGAGTATCTGTGTTCTGTCTCCATAAAGATTTTTACAGATAGTTCCTTCGTTAGTTAATTTGAAAAAAAACTTATTATAGTCTCCTATGGCTTCCTTAGCTGCACCAAACCCACAATGCTTTCCTCTCCATTTCATGTATCTGGCATGCATTACACTAATTCGAGCTCTTTTCATATGAGGTCTCATAAGCCCTTCAACAGTATCTGGAGTTTCTTTTTGTGTTTGCTGGTAGTTGGGCAGTTGAAAGCATAGTCTACATCTGGATAAGCGCTATAGCTGTTGTGTCTGACTAACAAATAGCACAGTAGGTCAATTCCTGGCTGTCCCTTAAGGAAGACATTAATAGATTCTCTATCCCTTACCTGTCTCCTAATTTTTCTCAAAAAATTCATTGAAACATATTCTCTTTCAGATCTCTATTGCAAGTGAGAGGATACAGAAAGAGAAATGGTACTAACCTCCTTAGGAGAATGGTTCAAGAATAAATATAACTAATATATAACTAAAGTGACCTAATTGTGGACTTTCAGTAACAGGAAAGATGGGGTAAGACTATTTACAAGCATGTATAGTAACAGGACAATGAGAATGGGTTCAAATTGAAAAGAGTATGTTTAGATTAGATATCAGGAAAAAAATCTTTCCTGTGAGGATGGTGAGACACTGGAACAGAATGCCCAGGGAAGGTGTGGATGCCCCATCCCAGGAGGTATCAAGGCCAGGTTGGACTGGGCTCTGAGCAACCTGGTCTAGTTGAAGATGTCCCTGCTCACAGCAGTAGGGTCAGAACTAGATGATCTTCAAGGTGCCCTTCCAACCCAAACCATTTGATGATTCAATTATTCTATGATGATTGGTTTTGCTAGGATGAGACCACAGTTGATGTAAGTGAAGGAAGAAGAAAGTGTGGTTGCTGATTCCTTTATAGTTTATATCCTTCTCACATATTTCTTACATTGTTATTTTTCATTCCCATGGGAAACTCTCATGGATTTATAGCTTGCTGTTATGATTTCATCATTTAGGCAAATGGACAAAGATGGACTGTAGGCTATGAACCACAGCATTGCATGCACAGTGTATTAGCTAAACCTCCCCACTTGCAATATTATGATTTAGTTTTTTCATTCTATCTTTTTTTTTTTCCATCAGAGGTGATAATATTTGTTACAATGGAGATGGCTTTCAAATAACCAATCCTCTAATAACATCCTCTGATGCATGGATGGTTCTGCTTCACACTGTGATAAAGCCCGTGTAGATGGCAGACTTTTGTTCCCAGTTGCAGAATAGTCCTAGAGTCTCTATTTCTCTGTAATGCAAAATGTCAAATGGAGCTAGGTCAGTAAATCACAAAGCAAGTTAATTAGATGGTATGGGACATAAATGCAGAGCAATAATGAGCCACTGACATTGCTAAGGGCTATAATCTTGCCCTCCACTCTTTGCTACAGAGTCCTCTAACTTTCTGGTAAAAGGTGGGAAGAACAGAGGAGTGAAAACCTTGTCTTTTGTCCATAGAATAATATGGTCCTTTTCCTTTCTTGGCTTGATAAATAATATTTTAAATGGAACAAATGGCCTACACACTGCACAATACTGGGTAAAAATGGTTAAAATTTATATTGAGGTTGCTCTTCAAAATAACTTAAAAGCATAATTTGATACAGATCCTGCAAAAAATTATGCAACTTTTCCAATACCTGCAAGCATGAGGATAAATGACGTCAGTGATTGAAAAGTTTTCTGTTTCCCTTCTTATTTCTGTAAAAGTAGCAAGTCGTTCTTTCCTTTTTCTCCCTCTAATAAAGTTGTTTCTTGCCTTTCTTTGTCACCTGTTAACTAGTGAAGTGCCGAGATAGTGTCTGATATCTTTACCTACTTGTCTGCATTACCATCTTCCTAAATGTCTCTATGCTCCAATTCTCTCTTTTGACATCCATATTGCTGAACCCTCATAAGTGAGGCCATTAACCCTCACCACCTGTTCTCACTTCAAAAGAGAGAAAACTGATTTGCTGTTCCACTGAATTCTTTCAGGTGATACTGTATTTTGTTTTGAGATTGGTTTTGTTGTTTTTCAAAGCATTTAATGATGTTTTTGTTAAGTTACACTTAAACACTAGCAACAATAATGGAATCTCAACAAGGCAACTGTGTTCACTTTGGTACTATCAGGATAATGAAGGGCAGTGATTGACAGAAGCTAAACAAAGAGAAAACATAAAAATCATTTTTCATAGAGGGAAAGAAACTGGAAGATAAGTGTTAGGAAAGTGGCAGGAAGGGAGCAGTAATCATTCAAAGCTCCTATTATTATTAATACAGACTGCACCTGCAAGACTCCAATGACTGCTGTGGCATCCCACACTTAAGGGAAAGGGAGCACCCAAGATTCATAGATGTTTGCGGTTGAAAAGGAATGACAAAAGTCAAAGGGTCAACAAAAGAAACTTCAGGATTTTATTAGTAAAGTATACACTTGGCATGGAAAGTGGTATAGGTTAGTCCCTTACCTTCTAGTATAAGCACATGCCAGTGTGTTTTGAATAATGGACAGGATAAAAGGTAAGAGAGAGAAAGAAATTAGAGAGGAAGAAAGAGGAACAAAGAGAGAAAGAAAGTCTTGGCTCCAGTGTTGATCCAGCTGACAGGGTATCCAGGGTCCTGGGGCATGCTTGCCCAGGCTTCATGGGAGTACCTTTTTATAGATAAGTTTTCCCTGCCCTGGAGATAAGTCTCCCTCTCTCCACGCAAATTATTAGTTACCATGTGCAGTTTATTCTTCTAGACCTTTCTGGAAATGGGCCAGAGGACTTCAGTGGTCTTTAGTGGTCCCCATCTACTGGATTGGCCTTTGGTTGACAGTCCATGCCCATTTCTGGACTGTGCTTGCACTGTATTGTGCTGTACTTATCTCCAGGAGACAGAACAAGGATGTTTGTCCCATAGAAGTGTTATCCTACTTCCGTATGCCCCTGTTGCGCTCTGGATTAAGCTATAAACTGCTCAGAGCAGTTACATTTTTATTTAAGACTTTTTAAAAGTCTTTTGGTAATTATAACCTCTAATTAGTGTTCAGAGAAAGAGTCACAAACTCTTCTCTAAGAGAAATTCTTTTTAATTTAGTGAGAAAAATAAGATATTTTGGCAAAAGGTTTTTACAGGAGTAAAACAGAACCAAGAAAAAGCACTTCACTAAAACATTCAGCACAAAGACCCATTCTACAGGAAACACCCACTGAAAACAGTCCATATACCAGCTTTAGTAAAACACAGTTCATTGGTTTTAAGTTATCCACAAGAGAAGGAAAAGAGTAAAAGAAAACAGATTAAAAGGAATAAAGAAAGAGAGAAGAAAGAGAAGGAGAGAGAGGAGAATAGTTACTGACAAGATTTGATGATTCACATGGTGGCAACTGGAGAGTAAGGAGAAGAGGGAGACTGCACGGAGTCTTGTGTATTTATAGAGTTCAGTTTCCCTCCCAAGCAGGATATCCAGTCAGTGCCTTCCAGGCCAGAGTTAGTTGTCCTGTAGCCAGTCACAGGCTCCAGGGGTGTGGTGTGGGAGGGCTACCAGGCAGCTCTGCCTTGACTGACAGCCCGGCTGCAGGGCCTGCAGCTCTGCGGTGTGCTCTGTGTGGGCGGCAGGCCTTGCCTTCAGCTCTGCCCTGTGCCCTCAGCACAGGCCTGATGTGCAGACCTTACCATGGACCTGCAGGTCCAGGCCCAGCCCTTCTTCACATGCACACTTGCAATGAGTTGGTTCCAACCCATATTAGTAATTCAGTGAGATTCAGATCCAGGATCCAGCCACGTCCTGTTCTCTCTCACAGCACATTATTACCACCAGTCCTCAGTTGGCTCCGTAGCCATCAGGCTATCGGTTTTTGAGACAAACACATTAACCCCTTTCTTCTGGGCTTTTACGATTGCCTACAGTCAAGTCACACGTATCACCTAACCCCCACTCCCCTTTCAATTCTTCATTTCTCCAACCGTAGTAAATGTTATGTTTAACTCTTTGTTGTTGGGTTTTTTTTTGGTGACAGTTCCTCTGCTACTGACTTTTTTTAGAAGAGAAGATCAAGTCTTGAGTTATGTTTCTCTCCCTATGTCACCCAAATTTCAACCAGAGTAGATTTGATTGTGGATAACTTGTCTGTACAACGAAGTCAGGGAACTTCAACTGAAATTGTGCATCTATCACCAAGTATAGTCAGAGCATGCTTGATCCATCTGCACTTAAACAAACTAAAAATAGAAGACATGTAATGCTATTAGAATATTTTGATTAATAACTTCTGCACAATGTTTTATTCAATAGGTTTCAAATGGGCATAACCTTCCTACACCTATAATGATACAATACTGTTAGCATATTCATTACTGTGTTCAGGTCCCTTCATTCACTCCATGATGCAAATTTTCATCTTGTTTTGCACATTGAGATAAGAAAAATTCAAACGCAATGGTCCTTCAAACCCTCACATTTTCTTGTGCATCTTAAACTGACTTCTTTTCGACTCTTGCTGAGAGTCTTCTGTATTCCACTCTCATGTGTCTGGTAGACTTGTAATTGAAAACCGTTACTCTATATATTTATATTTCACTACCCTAGACTTTCTTTTTGTCTTACTCAGACAAGTACAAGTCAGTAATGGAGCATCTAACAGCCAGCCAATATGATTTGGTATATTCTTGTTTTATATACATTGAATGTTTCAAAATGAGAGTTTACTATTCTTATTTGCCTATAGCTTTCCCATACCGAAGAGTAATAAAGATCTTCCCAGTTTATTTCAAAAAATCACAAATGATGCCAAGTTGGAAGGGACCCACAAGGACCATCGAGTTCAACCCTTAGCCCTGCACAGGACCAAATAACCTCAGCCACTCCTCATAAGGCTTCCCCTCAAGGCTGTTTACCATCTTCGTTGCTCTCCTTTGGACTATTTGTTCAATTGTAGTAGTTGGCATGCAATTTTTTAGGAAAACTTAGTCATTCCATGAATCTGAATACTTTACCGAAAAAGATACATTTTTAATTTTTATCACATTAAAGTTAGCAAAAGTAAAACACACCTGAAATCCAAGTTGATATCCATTACCATAAATAATATATTGTTGGTTTTGTTTGTGGTTAATAATTGAAGCCAAGTATGCAATTATAAGATTGATACTAAATCATGATGGGAAGCAAAAGTACTATTTACGGTAATAATTGGCTCCCATCATGACATAGCAGCAAACTAAAATGAAATCAAACAGGATTATTTGCAAGATCATGCTATTGTTAATTAACCACTTTTATTGATCAAAGAAGAGCAGTATAATTCTTGACAGTTTCATTATTCAGTTGACCCCTTCATATAATAAACTAAACCAAGGTAATCTTTTTTAGGTTGTTTATGTGCAGATTACAGTGGTTCTTTAGGCTGCTATGATCACTTTCTTATACCAATTTACTAAACATAGGAATCTTGTAAAATGTTTCATTCTTAAATACATGCTGCACTTATATATCTTTACTTATCGCAGAAATTTTAGAGCTATCTTATTAGAGTCTAGCCATAGACAGAATTCCTATTAGCTTATTGTCACCATGTGAAAAGAACACAATAATTCAGTACAACAAGTATGTTACAACACAAGAAACACTGAGAATAGCATCCACGATCAAGAGTAAGGGGAACATCCTAAAGGGTGATTCAAACTAAGCAGCTTTCAGAAAAGAATCAAATAGGTATCACACTTAGTTCATCGCTCAAAACCTTAATTGCTTGAGTAATGGTAATATCCTAAGCCCTTGAGCTTTTGTAAGCTTTTACTCACAAAAAGGTAGAGCAAAAAAAAGTCAGTGAAATGGGAAAACGTGAATCTCTCTCTCAGCTGATTGTAATTCCCCCAATTCCTTTATGAAGGTTGGTTGTAAGTTTTGGGCAGCCACTGCCACACGGGATAGGAACTCTATGATAGCCAGAATATCAGACAAAAAAAATATGTCAGATTGGGTCATAACAGCTAACCACTGGGAAATAAAATATCTTGGGCTACAGACATATGAGCTGAAAGACATCATAGTACCCTTTTACTGGGTGTCTGAAGCAAGGTTTTGGTGATGAGATGGAGATGCTGCAGGAGCATCTGTGAGGAGGGACTGAGGCTGCACTGTGACAGACACAGTTAGTTCCAGTTGGCTCCAGCAGACCCACCAGAGCGTGTGGCTGAACAGAGATTCCCTACAGCCCATGTAGGAAACCATGTAGGAAAAGATTTTTCCTAATTGGAACCGCCTGGAGAACCCATACCAGAACAGATATCTTTTTCCTGAAAAAAACCTACAGATTGTGGGAACAGCCCATGCCAAAGCAGAGGTAAAATGTAAGAATGAAGGAGCAGCAGAGAAACCTCTATGTACTGATCATAAGTGGGAACATAGAGAATACATATGCCATTTCAGAAGCTGCTCCTTTTTCCTATGGAATAATAGATGAAATACCAGAAACAGTAAAACTACCAAAAACTGAAAATACACAAATTTTACTTTGTGTGCAAATGTTTGTCCAAAGATTCCTTATGTGAATGCATAAACAAAGTGTTTTCCATGCTTTGAACAGAATCATTAATATATTCTATGATTATTTTCACATTACAGATAACCTGAATTCTGTAACAGAAGGGAAAATATCAAAGCTAAAGTCAGTAAAGAGCTATTGACTTTAATAATAAAGTAATTGACTGAAGAACTTTCCATCACATTCAATACAGACTTCTCTTCAGCCTAACACAAGCAAATCCTCTGGAAAAGGTTATGGAGTACCTCAGATAATGTCAAATGAAAATCACTTTCTACTTCTGGTTAAGAAGTTTTGATAATAAAAATATTGAGTAGCTTATGCCCCTCAACAGAGCCAAGAGCCTGACTTGGAGTGTTACAGAATGATATACAGCAGTATGGTCTGGAATTTCATTTGTATATATTTTATTATGGGACTGCCATGTAAAGTAACAGTTAGCAGTTCTGCCTGGGCTAAAGGATGGTTCTGAACAAAATAAGCATCATTAAATAGTGATAAAAACTGTGAACACAACATAAATATTCCAAGACTGCTTTCTATAATTAAGCATTATTACTAGAAAGCTGAGTATAAATATACCTTGTTACAAGCTTTTGGCATCAAGTAAACATGGATGAATATTAAAAATTTAGTTTTGTGCTGAAATGCTGGGGACTTTTTTTCCACACTAATGTAATTCAGTAGTTTTCTAATTTGCCTAGAGATTTTTTGTTTTCTTTTAGCTTAATTCTGATGAGACAGTGATGCTAAGAAGATAATTGAGCTTTCAAGGAAAACATACACTTGGCCATGTGTGCTTCATAGGAACAAATAACCTAAGTAACAGCAAAGAATTTCTGAAGTTTAGTTTCTATTTTTCAAATTTGTCTTATGAGAGTCACTTCAATGGGCAGTATCTTCAGAGACTGGTCCTATGCTAACAGCTGACACATTGTCATGTATTTCAGTAACATTTTTTTTCAATGAAAATTAAGTTAAAATATTTCATTAATTTGTATAATACCTTCTACTAATTAGCATCCTAAGTAGTTCATCCAATTTAGTGTTAACACTAAATTCTGCATTAAGTGAAAAATGGAAAGCTGTAATATATTGACCTGTAATTTTATCATAAATTCATGCATGCTATAGAGTCAATGACATTCAGAAACTGTATTAACCTTTGAAATAAAATGAATCATCAAGACAGTAACAGCTGAAGCATATGTGTCACCTCTACCTAGCAAAGTATGGAAAAATGATCACTCCCTCTGAGCCCCAGTAATGTAGAAAAATATTTCAGTTATGGCTAACAGGGCATGTTTATCCTGCAATATCACTCATATGCAGGTAAATCTTAAGCATTTACACCTAATGGAAAACAAACTTTAAAAACCAAATTTGTGGATGCTTTGAACAAGGAAGAAAACTGGAACAGCCACAGAAAGAAACTGGCACATCACCAGCTAGTTCTATATATTAATGTAATAAAGACAGATGGCAATAGATTTACTATGACAATCATTTCAGGGCCACTTCTACTGTCTTCTGCTTAATAAAGTTTTTTTGAGTATAACCAGAAAACATAATTTGGGAGAAATAATATTATATATAGGCAGTAGTGTGCAATTTCTTTGTCAGGGAAAAAAGACTTTTTTTGACCATAATAAGGAGACATTTTTTAATTAATAAACTACCAAGATGATAATGGGAAAGAGTTAAGTAAATTAGTTGCTGCCAACTTCTTGTGGTTGTTCCCCTCTACAGAATCTGTTATCGAAAAGGGGTAAAACACCCCCAAACACTGACATTCTAAGTGGAGTTAAGAAAAATATTTGAGGAAACCAGGAAAAAGTGATTGAAACTTCTAGTGTCTGGTGCAGCACAATACTAACCTTCCCACCATTCTAGTGCCACTTTGTGAAAGAATAGCAATTATCTGACCTAGCTGGAAGAGGGATGTCTGGAATCCATCTTTCAGAAAGCTGAGACAAGCTACTGTTGAGTAGCCCTCTGAAATGAGAGAAAAGAGTTGATGCCTAAGTAAACCAGATTGTTTTCTTCTTTTGAGGATGTGGTAGCTATTTCTTCCTTTGTAGAGACTACGGTTATGACCTACCACGGGGGGTTTTTTAAAAAATAAAAATTTGTAGTATTCTGTGTTATACTTCTAGTGCATCAATAATCAATTGTCACAAACTCTCCAGGCTTTAAACACCTACATGTATGATGTCAAATAGTTGCATCCAGTTGTCTGTTTGCCTGCATTGTAAAACCAAATGCCTTTTCAGCCTTTTCAGACATTTATAACTGTATGGCTTTCTCATTTAAGACCACAGTTCTTGTTGAACAAAGACAATAAACCATTCTCAAAATCCTCTTACCAGTATTTCAGTGGCTCAGTGCAGAAGAAAGACTAATAGTCACTCTACCACAGAGCTATAGCTTTTCTAAATAATCCCTATGTCATGACGTTTGACTGATTGCAGTTATAAGCAAAAAACCCAAAAGTAAGTATAAAAATTAATGAAACTTTGTATCTTTATCTCTGTATCTATTACTCCATTTGGAATATCAATTTTTACATAAACTAGTGAATTGTTTACTGAATATTTTCATCAGATTAGTGGTGGAAATACAAATATTACAATTGTTGCAAAGTTCTTTAAATTGAGTCACATCCTACAGTAGGAAATCTCTAGCACTGCATAACAAAAATTATGGAAAGATTCATTGATTAATTGGTTGGAAGAAAATGATTGATCATCTGATGATAAAATATGGATAAGCAAACCACATATTCATCAGTTAATTAAAAAATGCAAAGCTGTTCCAATATATTATTCAACGGTGAAATTATTCAGGTCTATGTAAGCACTCTAAATGGCTTTGCATATTATTATTAGGTTAGGTAAGATGTCTTTTTGCCATTTAGATATGGCCTTTTGCCTTGTGCAGGGTGCATATTTTGTACCAGTGAACAAATAACCTAAATATAATGTATTATAGCATATAATATATATAAATTTGTGTGTATATATATACATGTGTATATATACATGCATATGTATATATATGCATATATATATACATATTTTTATGTATTTTAAATATAAGTACTATAAATATAATGTCTTATATCATATAATGCATTATCTATGTTATAATTTTCTGTTTCTTTTCTTTACATCTCCCTTTTATTTATGCCTGATTCACTCTTCTGCACCTAGAAGATTCTAAAGTGAGAAACAGTCAGTCATATACAGAACTTTAATACTAATTAGTAACCATTACATTTGGTTTTATATTAAATGCAGTACAGTCTTAAGGAGAGTCCATAATTTACTTTTTCATAAATCACCTGGAATACAAAACTTCATATACTAAAAAGTTTTGTAGAGGGTAAAATTCTTTTCTCTAAAAGTGGTGTTCCAATTTAAAGGTTCGTAAAAAAAAAAAGAATAACACTATATGTAAAAATAATTATTTTTGTCTTGAATCCTGTCCAGAAACTACAATGCATCTCATCATTGCTAGGCTTCATGAATGATGATTTCGGAAAGGCTCTATCCACATTTGTTATAAGCATGCTGGTGGCTAATAAAGCCAATAAGAGATAGACATGTCCGATTGCAAAAGGCACAGCAGAAAGACTCCTTAGGTGGTATATTCTGCAAGGCACGATTCTTTCTGTGTTGTCTTTTCTTCTCGAGAGTGATCCTGCGTGCATTCTCAAAGGAAGCATCAGTGTTATAGATGGTGTGTCTCCAGGCCTCCCAGTTTGAGGCCAGAGTAGACCAGTTATGTTGGTCAATGTGGCCAAGGCTGAGATCTATTGTCAGCATAAAAGACATACCTGCAAAGTGAAAAGCAATAATTATTAGGAATCATGTTTCCAAAATCTAAGAAAGAACAAAACTGAAAAACAATCCTCCACCCTTAAAACATGTTTTGTAGTGTATCTGGAGTTTCTTATTTCTCTTTGTTTGCAGAAATCCTCAGCTCTGGAAAATAAACATTTGAAAGAGGAGAAGAGAGAATCAGAAAATGATTCAGCATTCCCTGTGTCAGCATATGAGTACTAAAACATTAATAACCCTTTGTCTTTTGCTTCCATCCATCTGAAGCTGAAACAGATAACCAACAAGTGATTTAATTTTGATGCAATACTTATAATAGAAATATGGAAATGTTGGCTTTGCACCTTCCAGTCTCAAACTCATGGTTTGGCTTCACGAACAAAAAATTTGAGAACATGCTAGAGTTAATTTGGGTGCAGCTTTGGAGGCAGGTGTATACACCTTTGTCTTTTGATCTTTGTGTGACTGCATTTGTAGAAGATGGCGGCTTTGCAAATGTGGGTAAAGCCTTCAAGCCTGCGCAGTGGATTTTTTAGGTGAGATACAGTACGCGCGGAACTGAACCCACCCTTTAATCCTAAGGTTCATCTACCAGGGCCGAGCGAGCTTGGATGGTGGTAGCGAGGTCCTCAGGACACAGGTTTAATTAGAGTGACCTTATCTTAGATGGATGGCCTTATGGGGCTAAATGAGCTCCATTTACCCGAGTTTAGAGTTGTCCTTCTCCTTTGCGTGCTCTGAGGGTCCCCTTCTCATCTCCCACGTGGGCACAGTCCACATCAGTGAAGCTCCCCTCTCTCACTCCTTTCCGTGCCCAGAGCTGGGGACAGCTGCAGGTTGCCCCGTGCCCGGGGCGCCTGGGAATGGGGCAGGACTGCCGCGGGCCCGGGGGCGGCCCTGCGGCCAAGGTTCCGGTGGGCGGGAGGGTGCCCCATGCCCGTGCCTTCCAGTCTACTTGTAGAACTAATCACAACTTGTTTCAAAAATAAATAACGCTGAAAAAGCAGAGAATTATGTGTGAAATATCAAATATGTGGTGATAGAAAAAAATGGGAAAGACACATTAAGTTTTGTGCATAATCTTATGGGTAGCTTTTTATATTTGAGATTAAAATTTGGCTGTACTCACCTAAGAAACCTCTTTTATCCCTTCTCCAAGAATTATAGTCCTCAGGTTTAGTGCCATTGCTTGCAGTAGCATGGTAGCCACTGTAGGTGTTTTATCTTTCTACCACAGTCAGTATCAAAGCCTTTAGTCAATGGTAAATACTCCACTAACTACAAAGTATTTTACTCAGAAGTTCATTTATCCTCTATGTTCGTTTAAAGGTTACTTAGTTTGTCAATTCATAAATTTATAAACAAACAAAATTTCAAATTTACTTCACATAAAGTGTGAGTGATACCATTATACATCCATTATACAACTGTTATTCATCTCTTTCTCTGTCTGAATATGTATCAATTAAAAAAATATAAAAATACCAGTTTCCCTTTTTAATAGTATTTTACAGGAGTAAATTGAATAATTATATTGGAATATGAGCAAACTAAATGACTGGTTTTAATTAATAAAGGTGTTGTAGTTTCTTTTCAAGAAATATTTTACTGTTCTTACAAAGTATTATTCATTTTCATTTAGAAAATTTCATGTAAAAATAAATTGTGTTACTTCCATGCAACAGGTATCTTGAATTGAGAGGTGAATCCTGCTTGTTATCTGAATTCTTTGTCAGATCTTTTAGTCCCCCAATTGAAGTCAGTTACAGTCCAGTGAAGTGAAGCCTGAAATATACATAGTATCAAAAATATGTAAAGTAATGTGACTTCTTATCATCAAACCACTTAATACAATTCAGGAAATGTGTGAAAAGTATTAAAGGTCTTCTTACTATCACTTATTCCATAAGTATTTTAGAGGAGATTTTTCCTCATCCATATTTTAACAAGTTTACCTTTCTTCATGTCCTTATTTATATCTACTTAGCTGTACTATTTGAATTATATGGATTTAGATTCTTTTACTGAAATATATCAATGTTTAGTTTCATTCTGAATTTGAAATAAACTTGAGTATTCCATGAATCTAAAGATCAAAACCATAATAAAAACACTTCAACTAAAACACATAATTCTTTCTCAGTGTTGACTATTTTTATTATCCTTTAACAAAGAGTAATCTAACTGAAAAGTATTTGGAAAATAAAAGTCAAAACATTCAGCTCAAGTATTATCAAAACCCATCACATTCAGTCAGTGATGAAGGTTTCCACCTTCCTTGCCTCTTGTGTGTTTTTTCTAAAGAAGGAAAACATAACACAATCAACGGCATTTTACAAAGCCTCAGTCAATGCCTGAGTCCATTGAGCCTTGCTGATTAGTTCTATATGCTGTACTTTGTAGAACCTTTCCTTCTTATTTTCTTTTTCTTTCCCTTTTTTTTCCTCCATATCAGTTGCTTAGAGAGGAGATGAGGTCTAATCTCAGTCTGGATTATACAGATGCGCTCTGCTAACGTTTAAGAAAACTTTGTGGAACAACACTGTGTAACAGTGAACCTCAATATGACCTTATTTATTTGGTAGTCAAGAGAGGTTTCTTATCTAGTTACCTCTTATTTTTATAACTATAAAAATTTTTAATTCAGCTTTAATGCACATTCAGATGTCTTATTTTTCAAGGGAGACAAAGGGGCATTTTGAAGTGAAATCATACTGACTAAAAGCCATATCACGAGAGTTAACTAATATATTGCATTTGAATTTATTCAGTGGGCGTTGAAAGATGGCTGAAGACCCCATGGAAAGGTGGCTGGGGCTAAAACTAGAGGAAACTGAGAAGTTATATTCACATTCTAACAGAAGTTATAATGGTACAGAAATTATAGGGTAAAATGCAGCTGCTAGTGCCTGGATGGAATGCAGCTGGCAGCTCCATGATGATTTCCCACACAAGAGTAAGCATCTGCTACGGGGGATGGAGCCCAGGCTCTGTAGAAATCTTTGCAGGAAGGGGAGACTGATGGCACTTTCAAGCTGATAAACCCCATAGCACCTGTCAGCCAAGGGAGATAGGAGATGTCCTGCTGCTGAGTCAACAATAGTGGCAAAATCTCTCTTCTTGGATGAACTTGATTCATTATAGCCTAATTAATGCGCACCTCCATCCCAAAGTTACCCACTTCCAAGGTACAACAACCCCACACTGGGTATGAGCTCTATATTTTTTTGACAATACCTTTAAAAGTGAATGAGATAATTTTACACCAATCAGTAACAAAGGTATTTATGACTAAAGTCACTCAAGATCCCCTTAAGCATAAAGAAATGCTATAAAAGTAAGTCAAGAAAGGAGGAAATTTAGAGAACTTCATAGAAACTTCTGGGATCAGCTGTCCCGCTGCACCTGTCTTCTCCCCACATAGGGAGGCCTGTTGGGTAAGAACCACATTATATGCATGCTGAATAATTTTTTTGGGAATTATAGTTTCTCTGTCATTGCCTTGAATATGTTGTTGCAGTCATATACTATCATCAGCAACACTCGAAACTTAACCTGTCACAATTTTATATTAATAGTGTTCTTCTGTAAACTGTTAGTGTGAGTCCTTCACATGGTCCTGAACTAAACTGAAATTCCCAATCAAGATATCCTAAAATTTCCATGAAATATTAAACCTCCTAAAAATACCTTTGACTTAAGCACTTCTCTTCATCAAATAACCAGAAAGTCAACCTTTTAGGGGTGTACAGACCTGGGATACAGCCAGTCTTAGTCTTCTTTTTGAGGCAAGGTATTTTAAAATGAAGGACTGAATTTTTTTCCAGCCCCTTAATCATTGCAGTTGCCCTTTTCTGTGCCCTTTCTAACACCATTTTATCTTTTTTGAAATGTGGAGAAAACACAACTGCACAGAAGCCAAGATGTAGAACTCCAAGGTGTTCTACAGGAGCAGCAGAGGATTAGGCACAGCCAGTATGGTTTTATGAAAGTCAGATCCTGCTTGACCAACCATCCTGATCTATTTCTACGACAGGGTAACACACATAGTGGATCAGGGAAAGGCTGTGTATGTTGTCACAGAATCAGAAAATCCTCTCCCTTGACCTGCTGGTGATGCTTTACCTGATGCCCCCAAGGACAGAGTTGGCCCTCCTGGCTGCCAGGGTGCTGCTGACTCAGACTAAACTTGCCATCGACCAGGATCCCCAGGTCCCATTCCACAGCACTGCTTTCCAGCATCTCATTTCCAAGTCTGTACGTACATATGGGGTTGCCTCACCCCAGGTGCAGAATCTGGCACTTTCCCTTATGGAACTTCATATGGCTGGTGATTACCCAGTCCTCTAATTTGTTGTGGTTTTTCTGCAGGGCCTCCCTGCTTTCAAGGGAGTCATCAGCTCCTCCCAGTTTTGAGTCATCTGTAAATTTGCTTAATGTCCCTTCCAGTCCTCTGTCCAAGTCATTTTTGGAGATGTTGAAGAGCACAGGGCCTAAGAGGGAGCTCCGTGGAACCTCATTAGTGACAGGTCACCAGTTTGATGTTCTCCCATTTACTATTACCCTCTGTGCTCAACCTGTGAGCCAATTGCTCACCCACAACATGATGTGTTTATCCAGTTGTGTGCTGGACATTTTGTCCAGAAGGATCCTGTGAGAGACAGTATCAACAGCTTTACTGAAATCCAAAAAGATTATAGCTACCGGCTTCCTTTGATCTGCTGGGTGGCTTACCCAGGACTTTCCTCTCATGAAGCCGTGCTGGCTGTGACCAATGACTGTGTTGTCTTTCAGGTGTTCCTCCATAGCTCCCAGAATAATCTTCTCCATAACTTTATCAGGCACTAAAGTGAAACTGCCAGGCCTGTAGTTTCCAGGGTCCTCCTTGCCTTTCTTGAAAATCAGGGCAATGTTTACCAGCTTCCAGTCATCTGGGACTTCTCTGGATTCCCAAAAACACCTTTGACACCTTGTGGAGAAATGACTACTCATGGTATGGACAGGTGCACTGTTCACTGCACAAAAAACTGCCTGGATGTTCTATTACAAAGAGTGGTGGTGAATGAAGTTAAATCCTTAGGATTCCCTTCAGAGCCTTTTCCATAACTGTGAGTTTCATTGGTGACCTGCAAGTCCTCTGGCGCAGCTGCAGGTTGTGATGACACCTTACACATTTTGGTTTCTACTTCTAAAACTTCACATTTGGGTTCTTTTAGAACTCTGATGAATGTCAGGCGGTCCTGGTTACACATTAACACTGAATGTATTTATTTGGTCTAACACTTCCTTAACATTTATTTAACGCTTCTGACTTACTTGTTACAAAGAAAGTATCAGATATGGGAATCATCCAACAGCTAGATGTCTCCTTGGGTTTTATTTTAAATATTCCTCTGTTACCTTTTAATTTTCAGTCCCAGCAGACTTGTTCCACTTTGATTAGGGTGAAAATTCTTTTCCTGTGCAGGTTATTTTGTTTCCCTTCCTAACATCCTGAATGCCTCATCTCTCTAGCACAATGTCATTCATTCATTGAGACCTTTCATTCCTGTCTGCCTCCTGGGCCTCACATGTGGGACAAGAAATATTTCACAGAACCCTCTGGTGGAGCTCAAGGATATTGGCCTCCTGGTTTGGAATCTGCGTTTAACGTCTAGAATGTTTTTCCCACACTCCTCCACAGACCATGACACCCAGCTGCTTTTCTAAACATCTTGTGAAGTTCACTGCATCTGCACTCAGCAGACAAGTTACCGTCCAGTTTTCTGAGACATTACAAACCCTTCTGTCCATACCTAGTAGTCAAATCTTCCAGTATCATCACTCTCTTGAAAGTGCTCTTCTAATGTGACAGTATCCCTTGTGTAATAAAATCCACCCCAGTCTTAAGAGCAGAGACGGGAATAATCATGTTTTAATCAGTCAGAATAAACTTAGAGAATTTCTCAAAATTAGTTTTCTGATCAGTTATACTTTTATGCAAAATGCCATGTCAGTGAACTTTAAGCAAGAAATTAACTCCATTCCAGCCAGACCTAGTACAGATATAACTACAGGTATGTATATCCAGAGGCATATACATTTAAAAATGTTCAAATTTACGTGAGAGAACAAATATTGTGATATATGTGGGAACTCATAAAGTTTGGGGTTTTTTTGACTGAAATTCAGAATCGTTTATGAGAAATTCTCTCTATAAAATATATATAAAATAGTTTATGAGATATTCTTTATAGAAATTATATTTTATAACATATACTTGTAAGAATACTTACTAGAAGCAAAAATTTCACAATAATGTACCTGTGCAAGAGTAAGCACTTACCTAAGTGAATTTAATTTCCCTTTCTTTTTTTATTTATATAGCCATGAAAGTTGTGTTCATCAACTTGAGAATATATAATACATTGTCACGGATGTAAGTAAATGGAATGGTTCAAAATTTCTCTCATATTAAAATATATGCATATTACATTTTTATAAATTGTTCATATATTTCAAAATAAGAGCTATTCACTGGTAACTCTTTAGCAAAAAGAAAGCTAAATTCATCAAATGTGTTCCTGTTTCTGTGAACAATCCCCTGAGTTTTATAAGGATGAAACCACCATTTCTTTGTCTTAGTGTACCTAAGGCTAAAGGAAAGTAACAAAATGTCTATGACCTGCCTTTAAAGTTGCTTAATATACAAGTAGTGGTGGCTAAGCCTCAGTGCTTTGTCTGGACCATTTACAGTTCCTAATGAATTCTTATTTAGCATAAATGTGATGAGAAATGCACAAGGTAAAGGAGATTGATGTCTGCAATAGTTAATGAAACTGAGTTGAAGAATAGAAAAAAAAAGTGCTGCAGATCCAACAGTTACTGCCCAGAGTGTTGTTCACCCTTGGAAGTCCATCTCATACACTATGTGGATGACTGATATAGCTACCTTTATCTGGGAATAAAGGTTATGAAGGTCCAGATGCAATGAAACTTTGGAATGTTTTCACAACTATTCAACATGCTCTTATTACTAACTGTAATGCAGCAAAATATTTTTTATGAATGCTATCACAACGGTTACATTTCCAAAATTCTTACCTATAGTTCTATTGTCAGAATTGTATTGAATTACATCTATTTATCTCTCTCTGTATCATCTATATATCTATCTATTTATCTATATTTTATAGAATTATATCTAGCCAAGCTTGGCTAATAACCCAACTAAAAGTAGTACTAAAAAAATAATTCAATATATTAAAAAAACCCAGCAAACACAAACTAACAAAAAGCAAACTTATATATAGCAATAGTATTATTCATCTCTAATAAACCAAAACTCTTGTACATGTTCCAAAATCAGAGACAGAAAACAAGCAAACAAGAAAAAGTGATGTACTAGAGGGGAAAAATAATGTCTCACAACAATTTATTTGGCAATCGATAGAGAGCGTAGATCTTACCCTGTTTTAACAACTAATGAAATATTAGTTTAAAGTGCCCAGAGACAAAGACATTTCAAATGCTACAACAGTTGCCAAGAAGCAAAGGTTTCTGCATTTGTAAGGTTGCTCTTTGAAATAGAGAGGTGGTTTTAAGGCAGTAATTCATTCAAGGGGTTCAACGGGCACCATAACTCATGAAAATTTCGAAATGTCAGGTGTTTGTGAGATAAATTGCTGCCTTACAGCGATCTCTAATTATATATTATAGATAACTGAAACAAAAGAAAACCACAATTAAGAGTAGAAAAAAGAAAGATTAGTATGGGTCCTGTTCTATTTATAATTCTGAATACTGTACCAATTTCATATACACAGAAATAGTACAGGAAAAAGTTTTTCTTTTAAGTCATCTAAAAGTGCTCACTCATAAATTTCTTTTTTTAAGTCTAGATTTCATTTTACTTCCTCTGTCCGCTTTGACGGATTATTTCAGTTATAGCTATTTTATTTTTTTATATTTTGCAACTCCTTTGCAGAAGAGAATGGCACACAAGTCGGGGTTAATTATATTAATTTCTCTTAAAGATTTTTTAAAGTAACAATACTGCTGTAAAACAGCCTTCATATTAATATGAATCTGACCTAATGCACTGACCTTTGTAACTTACTGAAAACTGTCCACACTGAGACCAACAGATCCTTTTGGGACTCAATACCACTATGAACATATGGACTACAAACCATAACATTCAGAATGGTTTTGTTTTTCAGAAGAATGAATATATATGAGAAAAAACCCAACACCTAAATAAAACAAAATACAGATTTCAGAATAAATAATTTGTCTATTTGCTTCCAGCTGTTCGTCTCCAGAGTTTAGGAGTACAAGGCTGATGTTATGTGCTTACATACCTCTGATACACTGTGGGATTGTCTCTGAGGTACAATGTAAATTTTTCACTGTGTGTTTATTAGGTTTTGACTGAAAGACTTTTGAAAGAGCCATTTGAAAGAACCTATTCATCCCCTGACATCCAAGAACATATCTGGGAATCAGATGAAAGCCTAGTCTGTCCATGTGGAGATCCTACTCCTCTCTGCTGGCCCTCATCCAGCAATGCTGTGTGTCCCGGCAGTTTAACTCCCAGAACTATGCTACCATAACAATAGATTATATTTACATTGTGTAGGACAGGGGTTACTGACAAAATAGTATAGTTTGAATCTTTTTTTCACTTTAAAATTAGGGCACAAGATAGATTGTGAAAAATGTATGGTCTCTATTAAAAATATAACTTTTCCTCTTCCGGGATTAGCTATGTAGTGCTGAGAATCAAATGAAATAATGTTATGAGTCAGCATATATCCCTACTCTTAAAAGATTTTCCCCTCCTCTATTATGTATTTATGTGAAAGAAATTATATCTTCCTAGATCAGGAGGACCATATCACATGATATATAGAAAACAGTAGGGGAGGAATCTTTCTTAGATTTTTTTTTTTTTTTTTAATAACTGAAATGTACTCTTGAATGTGTCTTAGCCAGCTGGTTATTTGGTCCCATCACTTTGATTCACAGTCTTCTCATTATAGACATATTAATTACACTGTGTTTCTCTATCTTCTTTTCAAATAAAGAAACAAAAAACTGTATTAAAAATTACTGCTGTTGGCAGAGTTTTGGCTGAACAAGAAGGATACTTTCCAATCAGAAAATTCTGCATTTTCCTGTGAAAATATTCTCATCCCATTAGGTTTTTTGTAATGTCAAAAGGAGGAAATAAGGAGTTATGGATGCTTTGCAGTTTTCTTATTCTGCAACACAGAGGTTATCTAGATCAAAATAAATTTTGATTTCTGGGTGTGCTTTATGCCATCATGGTAACTTGCATAAACAATATTTAGATTTCAGTGTGCTGCGGTAATTTCTATATTTATAAAAAATAATTATGATGACAAGATGGACAACATCATTAAATGTTTATACCTATGCACCCAGAAATAAGATATGGAGAAGCTTTTGTAGTAAAAGAATAACATTAGTCAGAGTGACTCCTGTAAGTGTTCCAGAAACCCAATCGTTTGTATCCATGCGCATTTATTCCACTCAAAAGTTCCTCAAAAGCATCACAGAAACAAATAAAATTATGGTTGTTGTCCTGAAGAAGTTTATAAAGCAAAGCCTGATTTTGTTTCATTTAAATTTATGCTTTTGATTTAAGATCTGTGAGGCTGTTTTCTCTACCCATAATCAGTGGGAACCTCAGGTTTCAATTCTACTCTGGAGAGTATTTGTAGCCTAAGAGGTCATTGCTCATAAATCTAATGCCTCAGACTTCTTAAGTTTGGTGGGATTAATCTGGACCTTGGATTTTGTTGTTGGGATAGACAGTATTATATGACAGCATTGTGCAGGATCAGGCTCACAGCTTTACCTTCTGTGAAGGCAGTGGAGCTCCATATGGTTATAACAATTTGCCTACAGGCAAACTATTTAAAACTGGGGCCTGAATTTTATTCTGTCTCAAAACAGTGGGACTCTGTGTTGGTTCATTAGCTCACAATGTGCTGCCAATTTGAGGATAGGGGGGGTTAATTTAAACTTATTTACAAAGGTAAATTGCTTCTGGAACTATTATTGTTCTTATTTTTTGTACTGGTCAGGGGACTTTAGGGTGAATTATGATAAGAAACATAGGATATCTAAAGACGAGGCTGATGAAAAGCCAGTAGCTATAATCTTTTTGAACTTCAGTAAAGCTTTCAATACTGTCTCTCACAGGATCCTTCTGGGCAAAATGTCCAGCACGCAGCTGGATAAACAAATCATGTAGTGGGTGAGCAATTGGCTCACAGGTTGAGCACAGAGGGTAATAGTGAATGGGAGAACATCAAACTGGTGACCTGTCACTAATGGGGTTCCACAGAGCTCCCTCTTAGGCCCTGTGCTCTTCAACATCTCCAAAAATGACTTGGACAGAGGACTGGAAGGGATATTAAGCAAATTTACAGATGACACAAAACTGGGAGGAGCTGTTGACTCCCTTGAAGGCAGGGAGGCCCTGCAGAAAAACCACAGCAAAGTAGAGGACTGGGCAATCACCAACCATATGAAGTTCAACAAGAGAAAGTGCCAGATTCTGCACCTGGGGTGGGGCAACCCCAGATGTACGTACAGAGTTGGAAATGAGATGCTGGAAAGCAGTGCTGTGGAATGGGACCTGGGGATCCTGGTCGATGGCAAGTTTAGTCTGAGTCAGCAGTACCCTGGCAGCCAGGAGGGCCAACTCTGTCCTTGGGGGCATCAGGCAAAGCATCACCAGCAGGTCAAGGGAGAGGACTGTCCTGCTCTGGTCTGCACTGGTGCTGCCTCACCTTGAATATTGTGTGCAGCTTTGGACACTGCAATACAAGAAAGATATTAAGGTATCAGAGCATGCCCAAAGGAGGGCAACGAAGATGGTGAAGGGCCTTGAGGGGAAGCCATATGAGGAGTGGCTGAGGGCATTTGGTCTGGTCAGCCTGGAGAAGAGGAGACTGAGAGGAGATGTCATTGCAGTTACAACTTCCTCGTGAGAGGAAGAGGAGGGACAGGCACTGATTTCTTCTCTCTGGTCACTAGTGACAGAGCCCAAGGGAATGGCCTGAAGTTGTGTCCAAGAAGGTTCAGGTTGGATATTAAGCAAAGGTTCTTCCCCCAGAGGGTGATTGGGTGCTGGAACAGGATCCTCGAGGAAGTGGTCACAGCACCAAGCCTGATGGAGTTCAAGAAGCATTTGGATGATGCTCTTGAGCATGATTCTGTGTGGGGACAGGAACTGGACTTGATGATCCTTGTGGGTCCCTTCCATCTCAGCATATTGTGTGATTCTGTGATTCTGTGATAAAGGACAACCAGAGAGTAGAACAATCAGTCTTTATATACATATAGATATATCCTCTCTTTTTCCTTATCTACCTCTTCGTTTGTGTTATGCAGGAAGGTGAGGCAAATATATTACCAGAACAGCTACAGCCAACAAAAGTAGATGTTTCACTTCAAACTAAACCAGATGTGTTTCCTTATACTACCTCAGCCACCAACTCGATTTAATTTTTCTTGATTCAAGAGTTTCAGTATCTCACATTTAAGTAGTCTACTAGCATCAGGCATATTCAAATCAATCATTAAAGTAATTTCCATCAAGCAGCTTCTGTATACTTAGGCATGTATCATCAATCAACTGCTGTCAGTCTGAGTCAGCTTCAGCTCCTATGCTGACTTATACTACAGATACTAGATTGGACTGAAGATGCCACAAGCTTGTGCTGGGTATGTCATAGAAGAAAGTTGTAGAAGGAAAGTATTTCCATCCTGACACTGAAAAGAAAGGGAGTTGAGCAGTTTTGATAATCTGGTAACATCCTGTTGTGTGAAGCTAATCAGAATCAGGATTCTGATTTAAACCGAAGCCATGGTAGTTGTAATGTGGTAAAAAGGCAAATGTTCTATTTTTCTTTGTTACCACTAAGCAACCAGGAATGCAACAGTTATGGAACCAAAAGGAATATGAATAGATGAGCATGTTTCTAGCATACCAAGGAGGAAAGCTAAGCTGAACATGTTGGATTTCCCCTTCCTTATTGTATTTATCATTTTTGGTACCATTTTCATTGAATTAAGAAAAAAATTAAACATAAAAAGAAAAAGTAAAAATGAAGTTGTAAGCCCACCAGGTTGCTACAGGGCTAAAGCATGACTCAGAAAAACACAGCAATTGTAGAACTGCATGTTATGTTTGCATATGCTTGACTGTTTTTCTGTCACATGGTTCCTATTTTTTCTTTCAGTGCTATGGTTGCAAGAGAGATTAAGAGCTTTTTACTTACCTCCACCCCGGGCCATAGATCACATAATGGACAACACTGAGTTTAGACAGCTTCACCATGAAACGAATATTGATGTTTGGCTTTTACACTGTTTGTGAGAGTTTCATATCCTGTCTGCATGTAAGGAAGAAAACTTTCACAAAAAAGATTGCATGTCAGATTTCTTGTATTCCAGAGAAGGACTGTGCCTAACTTCTCCGGGTATAACTTATCCAACAGAAAATACATTTTAACTCTCTTCTGATTACAAATGTAAACCCAATATTATTTTAATATTGAAAGTATTTTATTTTATAATTAATAATTATAATAACCT
This sequence comes from Chiroxiphia lanceolata, assembly GCF_009829145.1. Classification (NCBI taxonomy): domain Eukaryota; kingdom Metazoa; phylum Chordata; class Aves; order Passeriformes; family Pipridae; genus Chiroxiphia; species Chiroxiphia lanceolata. The sequence continues at coordinate 61,879,446 of NC_045638.1, forward strand.
AATTTGAAGATAAAATAATTTAATATGTCAGTACTGTTTAATTATCCCACCAACAAACAGCAAGAATGAAAACCCGAACAGCATTGACATAAATTATGAGGAATTTGTTGAGGGGCACCAAAAGACATACAAAAGTCTTGTTCTCTTCATTCCCTCGTCTGTCCCACTTTTAGTTGCACATGCTTTTTCAATCAGGCCTGGATTGCTTCTTGTGTTCAGGTTCTGTTCTGGCTTTGTGACCTAATCAGATCAGTGGTTCCTACGATGAGCTCTAATCAATACCAAACAACTGCACTCCTCAAAGAATTGTTTATCAGGTAGGGATAAGAAGAATCCATAATCAAAAATAAAAAGTGGAAAAGTCAATCCTATTGTTTTTGTGCTTCCTATTAATATATTTCTGGGTAAATCATAATAAAGGAGGCAAGGGCCACTTTTCACCGTTTTTGCATTGTCACAACAGTGCTTAGAAGAAAATTCAAGGATCTGTCCTCATTTTAGGTACTGTATTTATGATTTTGCAGAGCTAGTTAATAAGTTAGGCGTCTTTCCCTTGAAAATCACAAGTTGCAGCCAAATTAATTAAGTGTTCTGAAGCAACAAGCCAAAGATGGCAAGTTCTGCTGAACTTAATATGACATATTGGATTAGGAGCACTAGCAAATCTGTTAACATCATTCTTTCATATCTACCTAGTCAAATATAGAACACTTGAGGACCCTGTAACAAACAAGTCCTGTGACTGAAGTTGGGCACACATTTCCATTTTTAGGAACTTCATCCATCATATGTGTAATATGGATATTCACGTTAGATTCCTCTGTTTTGGAATTGAGCTGTGTGTGGTGTTTGGCAGTGGTTGACAGATCACAGCCTAAAGAAGAGGAGACTGCAGGGAGACCTCATTGTGGTCTTCAACGTTCTCATGCGTGGAAGCAAAGGGACAAGTACTGATCTCTGCACCCTCAGCCAGGGTGTGGTTGGGCACTGGAACAGGCTTCCCAGAGAAGCAGTCACAGCACCAAAAGTGAGTTCAAGAAGCATTTGGACAATCCTTTTAGGTACATGGTGTGCTTCTAGGGGTGTTCTGTGCAGGGTCAGGAGCTGGACTTCGGTGATCCTTGTGGATCTCTTCCAGCTCAGCTTATTCTATGATTCTATGATTCTATGATTCTATGGACTTAGTTTATTGCTATGATTATTATATTAGACCCAATATTTAGCTGTTATTTTACAAGCATCAGAGTTCTTTCCAAGATGACTACTTACTAACTTCCGTTATCAAGTATAAAGCTGAAATTCTATTATTTAGAGTTTTTTCTGAAGACTTTTAAAATTTGAAGTATTTATAATTTAAATGCTCAGTAGTTTTCCAGTTAACAACAAAGCAGCAGTTATTAGTGTTCATAGCTGTATACACTCAGTGACCGAGTAACAAGACTCTTGAAATATTTGCTAAGTAAAGATATTTTGCAGCAGACATTGCCGGTTAACATACATATATGAAATATATCTACTGATTATGTAGCAACTGAGATATAAAGAAGCACATGGAATTAATCAGGGGTGGGACATCCTGCTGAAATTTAGATACAGGAGCTGTGCTACACCACCACCCTTTACTATTAAGTGACATGAACTTTGGCTAGACTATGTGGTAGTAAAAATTATTCCATATACAACTGAGGTTTAAAAATTTTATTTCTCAAAGGAGTTTAGTTTGAATCCTGTGTATTTTCCTTCAGCTGGTCATTGCCACTCCCTTTTCAGTGGGGGAGAACCAGACTTCCTTCTGCCCCCGCAATTCATTTATGTTGTGAAATTGTATGTTAATTTTTCTAGTAAGTCTTGACTGACACATGCTGGATATATATGCATGTATTTTTTTATGTACCTGACGGGATAAGCAAAAATGTAACATTTACAGAGTAATTTGGGATGCAAGATGATCACCAGAAATTTTTTTAATGCTACATATTGTGTAATACTAGTAACAATTGTCACATGATTATCTTACAAATAATTTTTCATGCACCAATATTCCCAAGTCTTTCTCTGGGCTGTTCTCCAACCCTTTAACTACCAGTCTATATCAGTGTTGGTGATCACCCTGACCCAGGTGTGGGACTTAGCACTTGGCCTTAGCAAGCTTCATGAAGTTATGCGTGCTCAATCCTCATGACTGTCAAGGTCTGACCTGGATGGCATCCTTTCCCTCCCATCAATCGACTGCACCACTCAGTTTGTATTTTTCCACAAACTTGCTGAGGGTGCACTCAATCCTATCTATGCCATAAATGAAGACATTGGTCCCAGAATGGACCCTTAAGGGACACTGCTCGTTATGGGTTTCCACTTGGATATTGAACCATTGCCTGATACATCCTGATGTATCCTTAGATGTAACATATATATATATATATACATTTTTTAAGCTATTTTCAGTTGCTATTAATTCTCACTTTCCACTGACATTGTCAGTTAAACAATTCATTGTTTCACCTAGAGAAGGTTGAATTAGATTGTAAATGTCTCGAAGGTACAGCAAAAATTTTTACTACTTTATGGGTGCTTAAAGAAAGAGAGGAATTGTCACAGAACTGCAAAGTATGACTGTCATTTGTGCAGTCATCCAGCACACAGTTTAGAAACACCTGTAACACGTGTAAACATTTGAATAGTTTAGTTAATTATTTCCAGTGATATCCATGGATAAATGAGTCTGCTTTGGCAGACTCCAGCATACTGTTGTAGTGTTAGGCTGAAATGAATAATTGTTCTGTCACTATTCTCAAATTCATTTGTATAAATCTAGATAAAAACACTTTTTACCCAATCTTGAGAACTGATATGAAATTATATTCGGGCAAATGCTTTTACTTTTCTTGTTTGGGTTCTTCAATAAAGGTGTAAAACAGCCTGTTAGAGACTATGTCTTTGAAGAAGATCTGTTTACTCACAGCAAGATCTTAAGAGAATGACATGTAATTTTGTAGTGGTGTATTTAAACTTAAAAATGGGGGTTATGTATTAAAATAAAAGTCAATAACCCTTTCTTCCTCATCAAACCACAACCAACCAACCAACCCAAACATATTATATACTGTACAAGTAAGCTTGAAAACAATAGTCTTCATAGAGGAGGGTGATATCTTGTGGCCAAAAAACCAAAAGCAAATTTAACCTTCTCTCCAGTCTATTTGAATGCAAGTTTCTCTTTGCTTGTGAATATACAACATAAAACTGGTTTTTGTGTTCCACTGGGCAATACAGTGTTGAACTATATTTGCTATCACTGTTAATGAATCTAAAGCAACTTTTAGACCTCATATAATCTCTGGAAATTATCTTTTGTTTGAAAACACTGAAATTTCTGAGAGTCATAGCTGTTGATTACACAGTGCAAAAGAAATGACCTTGTTTCAGTACCAGGTGAGAACATCTCTAGTACAGACAGTCTTAGTCAGCCAGTCAATGAAGTTAATAATCAAATGAATCACCTCTCTGCCCATTAAGCTGTGACTCATTTGACCTGACTCTATGCATCAAAAGTCTAGATGGCTGCTCGAATATCTACTTTGCTCTTAAGTCAAAGAGAGGGTTGGAGAGGAGAGGGTTGGAGAGGAGAGGAGGGAGGGGGGGAGAGAAGAGAGGGGAGGGGGAGGAGAGGGAGCGGAGAGGGGAGAGGAAGGGAGGAACACAAAAAAACTAAAGAAGACTTCTTCTCTTCCTCCTTGGAATCTTCTGAAATAATCAATTGAAAATAGTAACAATAATATTAATACAATACGTTAATTTTCAGAAACAATTTAGTTTATTTTCCAGGGCATTTAGGTAAAGTTTATCCAAAGTATATGAGTGTAGCACCTTTCAGGGTCCATGAGCAACAACAGTCTCTGACAAGTGGATTCGAATATGACTATACAAAAAACTGAATGTTTGGTTTCTTGATGTTAGAAACAAGGAAACAAAAAGTTATTTAAACCAAATAAGAGCCGCTTTCATGATTTCTTACCAAAACTGAAAAACTACAGTGACAACAATAGAGAAGTACTTTCATTATTTTCATCTCAAACTACCCATGTCTGCACAGATATATATATAAAACTGTAGTGGGTTTACTCTGGCTGAATACTAGGTAGCCAGTAAAGCCATACTTTCTCACTCTCCCTCTGCAACTGGACAGAGGAGAGAGAAAAAAACCAGCTAAGGATACATGAGTTGAGATAAGAGCTGGAAGAGGTCAGTGACTGATTACCTTCACAGGCAAAACAGACTCAAAGTGGGGATAGTACTTAAATTTATTACTAACAGGATGAGAGCCAAAGAGTGAGAAATAAAACAGTCTTAAAAACACCTTCCTCCCACCCCTCCTTCCATGTTCTCTCTCCTCCCCCTCAGCAGTGCAGGGGGACAGGGAATGGGGGTTACAGTCAGTTGTTGTTTCTGCCATTGCTCAGAGAGAGGAGTCCTTCCCCTGCTCCTGTGGGGTCCCTCACACGGGAGACAGTCCTTGATGGACCACTCCAGCTTGAGTCCATCCCTCAGGTAGCAGTTCTTCCCAAACTGCTGTCCCGTGGTTCACTCCTCCATGGGGTGCAGTCCTTCATGAATGAGCTGTACCAGCGTGGGTCCCCCACAGGGGCCACAAGTCCTACCCTGGGAAAACCTGCTCCATCTTGGGCCTCCCACGGAGTCACAGCCTCCTTCATGCATCCACCTGCTCCTCCATGGGCTGCAGGTGGGTCTCTGCACCCCGATGGTACTCCATGGGCTGCAGGGGCACAACTGCTCCACCATGGTCTGCATCACGGGCCGCAGGGGCCACAGCTCCGGTGCCTGGAGCACTTCCTGCCCCTCCTTCTGCACTGACCTTTGTGCCTACCTTGTTGTTCCCATGTTCTCACTCCACTCTTCCCTGGTTGGAATTCTTTCTGTGCAACAACCTTCTTTTCTTAAATATGTTATCACAGAGGAGTTACTATTACTCCTGATTGGCTTGGCCTTGGCCAGCAACAGGAAGTCCATCTTGGAGCCAGCTGGCATTGGCTCCATGGAACAGGGGAAGCTTCTAACAGAAGCCACCTCTTTAGCCCCCCGCTACCAAAACCCAGCCACAGAAACCCACTAGAAAAAGCTAGCAATTAACTTGGACATAGAAATACGGTTGTTACCAATTCCCCCAACCAAACAAGGAAACCCCTCAAAATGCACAATTATATCTCAAGCACTCAGTACTTCACAAAAATATTTTGTCAAAACAAAATTACTTTCTTATATATGAATGAAAGTACACTGGGCTACATCCAGAATTTGTCCTGAAGAAATCTGCAATTTCATTCTGCATTGGAAAACATTTAAACTCCCTGATACATTGATGATACAGACAAAAACAAACAAGCAAACAAATCACTCATAAACAAACATCTCTCTTCAGGTCCATCATGCAAAAACATCACTGAGGTTTTCATCAAACTTCTTGATTTTACAGTCTCATGAAGAAAAGACTTGTATGATTAATGTGTATAACAGAACTTATATCATTGCATCTGTGACCCAAGACAGGATTATTCTTAATAATCATAATTAATTTTTACAGACCAGCTTGTCTACAGCAACAACAGCTGTTCCTTTAAAAAATTGTCTACATTTTGGAAAGCAAGTGCAAACAGAACTGAGTAATTTTTGCCTTATGTTTCATCTGACATACAGCATGAAAACTAGGAGAAAAGTCAGTTCTAATAAGCAGCTTTTGTGACATTTTCCTCTGTACACAGTCCTTTTACTTGGATTTATGGTTTCTTCTTTTCTCATTGAAGACTGTTCAATCTGTATATAATAACTTGGACCAAATAATCCTCCCAAAGTCAAGAGAGTTTTCTCCTCATCTTCAATGGGAACACTTTCAAATGATTAAAGGCAAGTGGAGATTATATGACAGATGTTTTCTCTTAGTTGTGGGAGTTTTTTTAGTTTTTTGTGATTTGTTTGTTTTGTTTTGTTTTGTTTTTTTAATGAGTAGTTGCTTCATGTTTGGTCAAATCTTACAAAGTGAGTTCAGTAATTAATTGGTAAATAAAATCCAATTGGAATTCTTAAAACAGATTTAGATATTTGTAGATAACACATCTCTGAGTAGACCACTAAGTGCCCTTTTAATAGCTCAAAGAGAGTAATAGGAATTTTCAGGTATAATGCACATCATCGAAAGGGAATACATATCTATTTATATGAACTGTGCCATACTGTCTCTATCTGCTGACTACGGTGGATACAGTACAGGGAACTAGCATGACCAGCTCAGATATAGTTAGTAAGATAGGTGAGATGAATCCCATCCTGAATGTTAAGGAGGTTCTTCATTAGAAAATTATGTCAAATTGAACATCATTGAATATGAAATGGACAAAGAAATGGACTAATTTCCATTTTGCCTTCTGTCCAATTCTACATAAACCAGGCACTATTGTATGTTGTTACCTCACAGCAGATTTGCTAAATGCAGGTGTGTTATATACTTTCTTCCAGTATGTGGGTGGAATGAACTGTGGACATCTCAAAATCTGATGCCTAATTCTCATCTAATAATTCTAGGCTTTGTTTATAGTTAACAAACACAAATAGATTCCTTCAAACAATGTCTAATCTGAACCATTTCAATGTCTACAAAGGAAATGCAGAGAAACTATATTTTAGAAGCTTGATTTAGAAAAAATAAATGCCAAGAGAGTCATTTTAATGGAATAAGAAACACATTATCATATATTCCTGAGCTGCATTATAACTCTCTGTACAGGAGAATGAAGCTTTTTCAAACCTGAATATGTTTTCTGGCTATTACTGGAAATCTGTGGTGAATGACCTTTATTATCCAGTCTCATGGAGGCTGGATTACACTTTGTTACAGACTGTACTTGGAGCACCATTGTAATCACTGCTCTTCAATACAGGGAGTCAAAAGAGTCAAAGTTCTTTCTTGGACGTTGTGTAGGATGAATATATACATAATTAGATACACAAAATAATGCCTACTGAAATAAATAGATATATAAGTAAGTAGATAGACCAATTGATTGGCAGACTGACTAAATGGGACTTAATTCAAAGAATTTATAGTTTAAATTTTAAATTAAAATAATAAAAAAGTAGAAGTTGGCAACATAACCTGTGTCTCTAGGTCATTTTTTCCCATCCTTTCACTCAGTTTACCTGCAATTCCTTTGTCTGAGTGTCTCAGATCTTTATTTCAGCTCTGAACATATTTCCATAGTTCCTCTCTGGTTTTCGTCTCTTGACTTTCTTTAACACCTGTAGATTATTAAAGTTGGATTACTTCTCTTTCATACATAATGTATTTTTCATGATACATCTCTGAATTAGATGGACAGTCAACAACCAAGAAAACAACAGTCCTCTAGCAAATAAGCTTTACTTTATATATCTACAATTTATGGCAAAATAAGCAGAGGTGCCTAAGACACCTAATCAAACGACCAAACATCCTGGGAATGTTGGGAGCTTGGAGACAGTATACTGCAATATTCCTTGGTAGTTTCAGCATCTTCAAATACAAAGTACACATTGTTCACACATCCAAATCTTTGTTCACTCTTTGTTCTTGTCAAATTTCATCAGTTTTTCAGTTGTTTATTTGTGCCTTTACTGTCCCCACCTTTTGGTTTTGAGCTGTTGCCCATAGGTAAGACTTCCTTTTTATATCTAAGGACATTTTTCTTCGGTTTCCTAATAGTTTTCCAGTTGTTTATTTGTTTCTTTACTGTCTCTATCTGTTGTTTTTGAACTGTTGCCCATAAGGACATTTTTCTCAGGTTTTCTAATCTTCCTCCATTATACATAGGGACTTTCAAATAAAAGAAGGGCTAGTTTTCTTTTTATTTTTTAATGAAGGTTCAATCATAAATTATTTGTGTTAATGGTTCATACCAGCTATAGGCTAACTGGCCTATAGTATACCTGAGATATTTCCACATGCATATAATTAATTTAGAAAGCATACAAAACTGTAACTCTTTTTCTCTTTCTTGTCATAAGGGTAAATTCTGTACCCTAAAAGTATTACTTCAAATTTGCTTTACGTATTATGATAAACAGTTAGGGATGTGTTATGAAATAGCCAATACCAACCTTTCTCCCTGGAAATAAATTTATCTTGTTGGTTTCTGTAGGTTACAGTTTAAAATTTTTATTCCAAGGTGATTTGAGATTTACATACATTCCATTAAAAATGCTAAAAAATTCTTATCTTCTCCATATTCAATTTCTAACATTTCTCACAGTGAAAAAGATGTTTCTCTTTTGCTTCTTAAAATCTTATTAAAGCTCTCACATGCGTATGTTGTTGGCATTGATCACACTACCACAATGTCTAATGCTGACAGATCAGATGATATTTTTGCAGCAATAATAGAAGCATGTGTATGATTGCTAACTATCTTTGCCCTTAGTTTATTTATGAGGAATGTGCACAGTTTCCAATGCTGAAGTCATCAAGAATCACATCTTACTCTTATGTTTTTGATGTGCAAATAATTTTTTCTTCTTGTTAAAATAATTTCCATACCCTTATATTCTTGTTCTACAAAGAACTATTGGTTCAGCTCCCTTTAGAGAAAAACTGTCTTAATTTTCTTCCACAAGTATTAGTGTGATGCACAAGTTTAAATGATGCAAGTTTAAATCTCTTGAATGTAGCTCTATTTCCCAGTAAATGTAGGATTACTATTGCTAGTAAGGGACCAGAGATTTTTTGCTAAAGTACAATACAGACCTCAGGCCATGTCTGGCTTTATCCAAGTTTGTCTTGTCTGCACTGGATCTTTATCTTAGCTTACTTAGTTGTAACAAGAATTTCTTAACGAGTAGGTGACTTTTACCTAGCTTGTTTTTTTTTTGTTAAGTCTTATGTGCGGTGTGACATACATTGCTAAAAGTGGTAAATATAAAACTACAATTTTTGTGCTGTGTAAGAAAAAATTGTTTCTGAATTGTCAGTGGTATGCGATGTAAAGGTGGGACAGCAGCAGAGTCCTTGAAGATGTTGCATCAAGGTGTTGGTTCAGGGTCATCCTAAAAGCCCCAGGGCTATCAGCAACTCAACAGCAATCAGTTAATGGTAGAAATGCAAAATTAAAGGCTCTTTTAGGGAAAAAAATTAGAGATGAGGAACAAGTAGCTTACATTGTCCTATTTTCAGCCAAGGACAGGGTTAATTTTTCTCAGTAGCCATGAGGTGGCAGAGCCTAGAGCTGTGTGGGCATGTCCAGGTTGTTATTCCATACCACCGATGTCATCACTGGGGGGCAGAGATAAGGGATTCTCACTTCTGAGAAGAAGGGGCGTGGCTTCAGGTGAAATGAAAGGTGGGGGCAAATGGTCCATGTGCCTTTTTGCTCATTTCTCTTGGGGTCTCACTGCGTTAGTGAACATTTTGCATGTTAAATGCCCTCTCTTTTATACACTGTTGTTATTAGGATTGTTGATGTTATAGTTCGTTTTCTTATCTCGTTGCTGTCTCCAGTAAATTGCTCTTATCTCAGCCCATAACCTCTGACTTTTTTATCTCCCACCAGAGTGGGCAGGGGAGCGGGGGTAGGAGGGTGGCACTAAATTGTGGAGTACTGTTCCTAAACCATAACAACATATATAATACACTATATGTATATGTAGAGTTTCAGATCATTGAAGAAAGATTAAGGTGTAAACTGTGGTAGAAAATACAGTAATGATCTCAATAAAACCTTGTAGAAAGAGGGAAGAAACTATCAACAGCAACATGAGACACCTCATTATTATCATCGTATTTGTCCAAATAAACACTTAAAAATGCTGATAACTTTCATAATGTCTCTCACCCTCATCTGTAAACAATAGGAACTATAAGTTTTTCTTTTATAATGTCTTTTTGCTGTTGTATTGTTAATAAAGTTTGTTTTGCATTTACGACTGCTAGAGCAATAGTGTCATTGTAACTAATAATAATAGTTCTACTCTATTTTTGTTTCAATATAAAGGATCTTCATAGCTTATGAAGACTAACAATAAATTTTTGTTTTCCAATGTACTGGTGTTCTCCTCTTTCTCCCCAAAAATATTTTGAGTTTCACATGAAAAACTGGAAGGAAATGGTCAATTTTTCACTGGAAAGTTGATTACTAAAAGTTTTAGGAAGATCTGTGTGTTATATTCAAATCCTTGCCAAAACTGAATGCAAGTATCGTGTTGAAAGTTAGACACTGACTACTGTTAGACAGTTGACATCTCATCCATTTCTCAATGCCATCTGAGAAAAAAAGAAGATGGAAGACCACAGAAGAAGAGTAAACACTAGTACTAAGGTCTGAACCTTATTTTCCCAACTTGTATGAAGTTAGAAATTTTAACATTAATATAGTATTATTTGTCAGATCCTACATATGAAAATACATAATGTCAAAACAATATTAGCAAAAAGTGGAAGTAGAAGTTGAGGTCTACTAGATATGAAGTTCAAACCACTATAATAGTTTCTGTCCAGAAGTGTCCCATAAACAAAATAAATCTGAAAAAATAAATCCTTCCCTGGTCTCTTAACTTATACAGATGGGAGGACTAAATTACCTCACCCATTTCTGAGGATCATAATTTTGCTTTTTCCTTATGTACTGGTTGCAGGTGCCCAGGTGTCGGCTATATGGGCAGCAAGGGTGACCTCTGTGAGACACAGACAGTTCCTGCCAGCTCCAACTAACCCACTGCAGGACACAGCTGAGCCGCTCAACCAAAATGATGGCTCCTTGAGAAAACATACTTAAGAAAAGGCAGCAAATGCAGTATGGAGACAGGTCGAGAGACCAAAACAAAGTGAGAAACAGCAGAGAGAATACCAAGGTGAGAGAAGAAGGTGTTCCAGCAACTGGAGCAGAGATTTCTCTGCAGCCCATGGAGGACCCTGCAGATGGATATTTTCTGAAGGAGTTCAACTCATGTGGAGACGGGAGCAGAAAGAAGGTCTGACAATAAAGGATCACCAGAGAGGAACCCTCATGTAATACTGACAGCCTCACTCCCTCCCGTGCCACTAAGTGGGATGACTGAATGTGTAGGGAGAGGAGTAAAGCTGAACTTTGGAAAATGGGGAGGAAAAGTGTCATTTGAATGTTTATGGTTTTGCTTCCCACTATCCAAATCTATTTTAAGTGACAATAAATTGAATTTATTTTCTCCAAATTGAGTTTTGTCCCAGGCAGTATCTGATAAGCAATCCCTTGTCCATTTCTCATCCTATTCCTCACTGCCCCCAACTCTATTCTGTTGTGAGCCTGACCATCCTCCAAAGTTAATCCACCACATTCTGATCTCAAGGGAAACAGTATAAGACATTAAAAAAAAATATATGAAAATATGAAAGAGTAAAAAACAGCTTGGACATATTTTATTGCTCACAGGAGAGGTACTAAGGCACCGAAACTGTATGCAGCACGTCCAGTTCTGGAGGCAGCTGCACAAAAGGTGACCAAATAGCTAGCTTTAACTTCATGATGAAATGGTTGAGTACCCATTTACAAACGGATCAGCCAGAGGAAGTCTTCAGGAAGGAAAAAGAGTGACAGTGAAACTAGCCTTCTGAATGTGTAATAAGAGGGATTAACCACTCTCTCATATGTTTCCACAGGTTAAACCACAGCAAGATATTATCATTATTGTTCCCACAGTAGATGCTGGAACGTTCATGACTGTAAAATACTGAGTTATACTGTACAAGGCTCTGTCATGCTATAAGATTGACTTCACCTGACCAGTTTTCCTGTTCTAGCAGATCTCATTATCCCTTCTGCAGGCAACAAAGAGATTTTGGCTAGGGTCCTTTCCCTTCTACATCTCCAAAGGGTTGCATATTCTGCAGTGTCTGGATAAAATGGAGTTAACTTTTTTCCACAGCAGCCCATACGGTGCTGTACCTTACATTTGTGCCTAAATCACAACAGTGTTTTGGCTATCGCTAAAAAGCCTTTGCACAGCATCAAGACTCGTCTTTCTCCCCTGTTTCCCTGTTAAATCCTAATATGCTGGGGTGGACAAGAGGTCAGGAGGGGATACAGGAGGGACAGCTGAACCAAAAAGGAAAGGGATATTTCATGTTATATGACCTTTGTGTTCACCAATAAAAGCTCAGAGAAAAGAAGAAGGAGTGGAAATGGTCATGGTTATGCCATTTGTCTTCTCAAGTAACCATTATACATGCAGAGGCCCTGCTTCCCAGGAAATGGTTGGGCATCTGCCTGCTGATGGGAAGAGGTGAATAATTTTTTTTTTTTTGCTTTACTTTCCCTGTTACACTGTCATTATTTTGATACTCACATCTTCTTGCCATCCTTTATTTTCTTCCTGTCCCGTGAGAGAGGATGAACAAATTGTAGGGTAGGTGTTTGGCTGCTGGCTGGGGTAAACCTGTCCCACCTGTACACAGCAGATGGGTCCATGTGTAGTAGGCCCAACATTTACCAGAAGTATGAGGGTATTTTCTACAGTAAGAACATATAAAGTAAATCTTTCCTGACTGCTTACTAGTACCTGAGATAAGGTCTCTAATTAGCAGCACAATTCACCAACAACTCAATATTTGAATTACTCTGGACTCCTTTAGGAAAGGTCAGTCAAATCATCTTAGATGTCAGGATGTGGCTATAGTTCTTATTTTCAGAAACTATTAAATACTTTTCCAGGTAAAGTGTATTATTGTAATCCATTATCTAACATTACTTTTTTTACAGTTTATGCATTAAACTTCAGGGATGTGATGCCATCAGCTTCAACCAGAAACTAAAGTCAGTAACACTCAAATGATACTTAAATTTAACTAGAAGGATTCACAAAATAAAGTTTCACTTTCTCAAAACATGTAAAAATGTAAGAGGGCTAATAAATTCTCAAAGTTATAGCCTTCAAAATATTATCTTTATTTCTTACTTAACTATATTTTTTGTTTAAACTTGTGAGCATTTCTCATGACAATCTACATGATATGCAGATGTCTGCTAGGAGTCCTTCCAGAACACCTGTCTTTTTTCCTTGTCTTATAGAAGACTTGTTAGTGTATTCTAATGTACAGAAAATGTGGGTGTAACTTAATTACCTGACTTGAACAGATTGAACCCTACACTAAATATATGGTTACTTACATACAATAAATAAAGCTATCCTGGAACATCATTAAAAAGAAACAAACAAAACAACTTTTTTTAGGGAATTATAACTTATATATGTTTATATTATTACTTCCAAATACATCTGTGTGCATCCAATAAATAGGTTGTTCCCTGGGGAACACCACTTGTGACTGGTCACCAACTAGATGTGGCACCATTCAGCACCACACTCTGGGCCTGGCTATACAGCCAGTTCTTAACCCAACAGAGAGTGCACCTATCCAAACCATGGGCTGTCAGCTTTTCCTTGAATATTCTATGGGAGACGGTGTCAAAGGCTTTGCTGAAGTCCAAATAGACTACATCCACAGCCTTTCCCTCATCCACTAGGAGGGGATGACCACCTGGTCATAAAAGGAGATCTCATTGGTCAGGCAGGACCCTCCTTTTCTAAACCTGTGCTGGCTGGGCCTGATCCCTTGGTTGTCCTGTAGGTGCCATGTGATCCCACTCAAGAGGATCTGTTCCATAACCCTGACAGGCACCAAGGCTGACAGGCATGTAGTTCCCCAGATCCTTCTTCTGGTCCTTCTTGTGGATGGGTATCACATTTGCCAACCTCAAGTCATCTGGGATCTCCTTGGTTAACCAGGACTGATGATAAATGATATCGAGCAGCTTAGCAAGCTCTTCCACCAATTCCCTCAGTACCTTTGGTTGAAATCCATCTCATCCCACAGACTTGTGAGTGTCTAAACGGCACAGCAGATAACTAACTATTTAATCCTGGGTTATAAGGGGTCTGTTCTACCCTCTGTCCCTGTCTATCAGCTCAGGGGAGCCAGTTGCCCTAAGGCAACTGGTCTTACTGTTAAAGACTGGATGGAGCCTAACTCTTCTCTGTAGTGATGAGCAGTAGGACAAGAATCAAGAGGCAGAAACTGATGCACAGAAAGTTACACCTGAATATGAGGAAGAACTTCTTTACTGTGCAGCTGACTGTGCACTGGAACATATTGTAGAGAGAGGTTGTGGAGTCTCCCTCACTGGAGATATTCAAGAATCATCTGGATGCAATCCTGTGAAATGTCCTCTAGGATAAGCCTGCTTGAGAAGGGAGGTTGGACTAGTTGACCCACTGTGGTTTCTTCCAACCTTACACATTCTGTGATTCTGTGTAACATATTCTGGTCAGACAGTTGAGTGTCTATTGATACTAATATAGTTCTATGAAAGGAATGAGTAGTGATTACATATCTTAAGTAATGAAATAGTTTCTACTCATCCCAGTTCAATTTAGATGCTCACATTGCAGATATATGTGAACCAATTGTCTAGATACTCTAATAGAGAAAGAAATTAGTCCAGAGCAAAATTAATCTGTCATTAGTTGTACAGTGTCCATTCACAACAACTGCCCATTCATACACTGAAGAGTCGAACTAAATAATTGGGCTATACCTCTGTGCACAACACTGCATTTGCAACTGCATATCTTTCTGCCACCTAATTAACAAAGAACAAAGAATAATACTTGCTAACACTTTTCTGCAAATAGAATTAAGTGATTCAACCTTGTTTAATACCATCATAAATGTTCTTTTATTTTAAAAAAAATCTTTTGTTCCTCTGTAAATCAGCAGCACTTTCTTGAAATGCAAAAGCTTTCAGGGTTTTAAAACAAACAAACAAAAAACCTCCCGAAAATCCCAACAACCCACCAGCTCCTCCCCAAAAAAACCCCAAAGCAAAATAAATAAAAAAAAGGAACCTCAACCAAAATCCCACCTTTAAATGCTCTAGTTCAATGACGTCTTGTATTATCTAACAGAAAAAATATAGCAGCTGGGAAACAATAATTTTCCAAACATTATAAATGTTTTGAAAGACTTACATGAGTTATTTTCTAAGTTCATGAAAGATGTCAGCTCTTCTGTTTTATACAATAGTTTTTCACGTCACTTTCTGCTTACTGGTCTTTCATAAACTTGTCTAGTTGATTCTGGCAGTTCACAGTCCTTTACAAGCAAAGAATAATATAACTTCTATAAAGCACCCAGTGACCTTCACAATAGCTTTAGTGCCATCAGATTCAAGATAAAAACTAGTATATGTTCTCTAAACCAAGCAAAATGTCTCAATGTATAACACATCTGTAGTTCAGTCCTGCAAAGTTACTTTTTTGTGACTAACAGCACTGAACAACAACTGAAGAAGTGGCTGCATATTGAACCCTAAGCTGATAGTGGAATCAGTCTGAGATCATCAGATCCATGTATCAGTAAATTTTAACAAAGTCAGTGGTTATGTCAATGGATTTAGTTATTACAAACAGAATAAAAATTCTAAGGAAGAGGTTAATAAAAGAAAGGTCCATCTTTTTCTTGCATAATTCTTTTGTTATTTCTTTTACTTTTCCTTCCCTTTATGTTTGTCTGTTCCGTCTTTATAGACTCTGGATCCATAGTCCCGTTGTTTCGGCTTATGAAGTTAATGATCACCAGCTGCTGTGTAGGAACTGCCTATTTATGTACTGTAAGCCTGAAACAAATGAAATATCATTCAACTAGCGCTAGCACGTAATTGAAAGAGTATAAATGACATGAAAATATGTTATATTTTTCAGGGACTAAAAATGTTCATACACAAAAAACTGTCATAGCTTATAGGATGTGTGGTACTCGTTTACCTGTAGTAGTTTGACAATGTGCATAAACTTCCAAACTGCCTTATTCTGATTTTTTTCATTTAACTTCGTTAATATCTACTTCCCCACAAAAATTACAATTAGACTGTTCGTAGACTGTCATAATCTGTAGCTGATTTACTGAGTTTCTCCTCAGAAGTTTTAGGTTATTTCTGTATGTCCTTGTTGGAACTGGATCTCTATGTTGCTTCCCGCCTTTTTGTTTTCTTTGGTGTTCTTTGAAACTGCTGAAGTGTTTCCATTGTTCACTAATGCAGAATGTGCGTGTTGTTTCATACCTCCCACTTTCATCAGTCCATCCACAAAATTACTCCACTTTTTTTCTACACTTAGGCTGTAATTTCAAGTATTTCAGTAGCATTCTTTTCATTATGAAAAGAAAATTCATCAGAAATCTAATTATTTTAAGGGATAAAAAAGAAGTTTGAATTTTGTAACATTATGGTACATGGTGTATACCTTATACATCACAGAACCTGTTCTAGGTATAATTTTTATTTCCATTTTTCCTAGTGCAAGTGTAATATTTTTTCTTTTCTTAAATATGGTAATCCCTTATATTGAAAAGATGAGTAAAGACATAATTAGATGAGATCTTCCATTTGAATTTGAATAATTTGCGAAATTAATACTTCATTCACAAGTCACCACTTTCCCAGTGGTACCTGAGTGCTTCTACAGTTCTCCAGTGTAGAGCAAGTTACACCAGATATATTACTTCAATTTGCACTAAAATGGCTCACAGAGTTGATTTATTAAAATATCACAACTCACTGGGAGAATGGGGACTTCCAGTCAGCTCTAGTAGTACTCAACTATATAAGTCATTCAAACTGAATCAGAAGAGCATATCTTGACACATTTAACTTGTCATCATGAAATAGTGAGGTTGACACTGCTAGAGATGATATTGCATGAAATTTTGTGACTCCATATAACAGGAAAACAGTTTATGTTAAAGTCACAAAGTAAACTAAAACAGACCACTCTTGTATCACTATTCATGAGCGTTCAAATCTAAGGAGGAATTGTCAACTCTGTTGAAAATACTCCTTAGCACAACATCTTTCTAGACATTACTGCAAAAGTATTTCAGAAAGCAAAATAAAGCAGGAACTGAATGATGAGAAGACTGAGGCCTGATAGAAAGACACTGAAAAGGATTTTTTAAACTTTTTTCAAATTGGGAGTTGAAGAAAAAGTAAGACCTGTCTATAATCTTGAGGTAGGAAGAGGTAGCAAGAAAATTGCCGTTCCACTGAAATATATTGTATTAGGACAAGTAATAGATTGTTTTCTCCTTAGTTACCTGACTCCTGTAGCTAAGAAAAAAGAACGAGGATTTTCCACTGCTGAGGTCCCAAATTTAATCCAAATTGGACCAAAAATCTTTTCCAGCATTTTTACCCACCATGAGTTCAAGTTGTTCAAGTGTCAGTTTTTTCTAGCTTGTAAGATGTTGTGTACTTTGACAAACTGATATTTTGTTGTGTAGGTACAAAGGCATAATACCGTCACTGTCGTATAAATCATGCTGATGATACAAAATAGGACAAAACTGCTCAGCATTATCAATCACTGTCAAACAAACAAACAAAAATTTATCTGACAAACATAGCTATTTAATGTGGGTTTTTTCTTATTTCAGAAACATGAACAGCTTATGTATTTTGAGGAAGCTTTCCAAAAGCCTGTCAGTGATTTTTAGCTCCAGATTGCCATTGAAAATAAAAAGGTGGGAGTGTGACTTCCCCTGTGTCACTGAACATTTCCTCTAACATGCTTCATGTACTTTTTTGTGCTTCATTCTTAATCCAATGAAAAATTTATAACTCAGCCTCAGATACTTCCTTTTGTTTGTACCAAAATAGTGGTGGGAGAATATTGTAAAGCATTTGCAAGAATATTAATTCCTCTTCTTAAGTGGGTTCACTCCAACTGTTTTCATACCTACTTTGCGCTTATTTCCTGCTAATATTGCAGTGATCAAGCTTTACTAGTTATAAAATTCATGAAAGATACCTTCATCTTGAATGTTCAGTTGCTAAAAGCAAAATCTGAGTTGCATAAATATCGGTGGTGTAAATTTCAAATATCTCACTCAATATTGCGTTTCAAAAATGTACTTCAGTATGAAATTTAACATTCTAACAAAATGAAATTTAGTTCTTTAGTGAGGAGTAAGACAAAGGTAATTCATTGACTTTAAATAAAAATTAAAGAGAGGTCAAGCAAAGACAACACTGGGAAAGTTAGAATATAGATGTTAGAAAATATTTGGGTATTTAAAAATCAGGTTCATGGTTTACATTACCAGATTAAATGATTACTTCCATTTTTTTCACAGGTTTAGACATCAAATCAGTTTACAAATTTGAAAAATTCTACTGAACATCTACCTTCATCTTTATGTACTCAAGATGGAATTAATCTTAGAATGACCTATAGTTAATAGAGGACTGGGCATCACCAAAGGGAAATGTACCCCACCTCTTTAAGGTTTCTGGGTTAAATGCAATGAATTCTGTTCTTCCTGCATTGGCTATATGTCAAGACTGACCTAGACTAGACACATCAAGGCAAAAGTCATCTTTTACAAACGCTCTCATATATTTTGGTAGAATCATAAGATGGCGTAGCCTTTTAAAACACAAAACCTCACAGTTCTATTACTTACAGAATGAAAATGCAAATATATTTTTTCATAATGAAAATTCTTAATGTGTTCTTCAGTTAAACCCAAACAGAAGTTGAAACAAAGGAAACTGTAAAGCATGCTTTCCTGTTTAGATGTGAAGACTGACATAGTGTGAACATTAATACCTTTGTGTATTGTGTATATCCTCATGCTGTGTCAGTTCCTTATTCAAGATCTTAACTTCCCTGTATTTTCTCACTGATTTTCATTTAACATCTTTTAAACCATAATAATCACTTTTTTTATTTTTGGTTTAAAATGCAAGCTACTGACAAGGTTGTGGATTGGGATAAATTGGGTGATAATACAAGACTGTCTTTCTTAGGAAACTAAATATCAAGATGACCCTTGATGCTATTTCTGTGTATCTAGCATTGTTTCTCATGAAGAATCACAGAAGATCAGATTAAAATTTAATCTTTCTGTGTAAGCACCATCTGGGTCCTCCAAACATTGGCAAAGGTCCCAAACAAAATGTCATAAACTAGAGTGCGTAGGGTAACAACCTGGCTGCATTGAAGTCAATGCTAAAGGTTTTATTGATTTCTGTGGACCAAGGAACTTATTGCAATTATTAGCAAAAATCATGAACAATGTATTATTAAAGTTTTTTGATGTGTAACAGGACTAAAGGATATAGACAGATTTTATTTCTCTTCATACATTACCTTTAGCTATTATACGCCCTTCTATGACCTCAAATTTGAGCTCCTGAGCAGTTCTAATTATTCAGAGTAGACTTAATGTAGAAATGGCTTACACATCTGTCATATTCACCTAAAAGGCAGATTTAAAGCCTATACTGTATTTATTATGCTAATTCACTTTGAAATCTATGGTGAAGGTGCCTCATGCCTTTCAAACTGAGTTTGCGTAGTAAATTTAACATGGGTCTTGGAGGCCCACAGACATTATCCCTGAAGCAACTTTAACTGTGCCCTAAGGAAATGTGTAGTGTACACGCTGGGAAATACACATGCAGTGAGAAAAAGAGGGGAAAAAATAAGTACTTCCATTTTGCAGTCTATGCTTTAGTAGTTCACAGTTTTGGTTTCTTAATGTCTTCAGTTGCTGTAATCATGCTTTCAGAAGAAAAGCACTAAGCAATTGTGCTGCTAATGTGATCCTTCCCTAAAATGGCTAGCTTTTATCAGAATTAGCCTTTTCCAGACTTAAGTGGAAAGGTGTTTTTGCTGTTGCCAAACAGATTATTTTCTTCTGAAAAAAAATGCCCTCCAACACCTATCATCGGTGCCACAAGAAAACCAATAAGTCTTTAAATCTATATTCTCATCTTTTTAATCACCATTGATAGTGGTGGGTTTTTTACGACCAGAAGATCCTAAAAATTTAGAGGTTTCTTAATACTAGTGAGAAGAAATTGTTATAGTCAACTTGAAAAATGAATATGTCTCCCCAGTGTATGCAGAAGGCTGTAACAGTTATTTTTCTGGCAAAAAAACCCCCGCAATAAAATGAAGTTCAGACTTCCTGTACATTCACTTTCTAAGAATGAAAATAATAGGAATTCAACAATAATCCCTCTCCACCAATCACTGCAAAGCATATATAATTTTAAAGTAAGAGCAATATAAATGTATTTAAACATAAAAATGAACAATTAGGGAAGACAAATATCATTAATGCTGCTCCATAGTGGCAGTCCTGGCTATAGCGTAGTAGTTTGTTGTCCCAGGTTACATTAAAGTGATTTTAAAAATTTCTTTTTCTTTCATTTTTTTCCCCCTAAATTAGTCATTAAAGAGTGGGTTTGAAGTTGTTTTGTTGCCTTAAATACATTTTAATATAAACATCATAGATATTTTGCATCCATGAGAATTCACAAAAACTGCTCTGCTGTTCTGATTTGTGATCTTCATTGAGCCATTTTCTAGCTTTACTCCAGATGTCTTCTTTAGACTTCTAGGAGAGGCATGGTATTAATGAACACTAATATAGTTTTTATAGTCCCTGGGCTCCACTGTTTGTTCAGTGTCTCTTAAATAGCAGGATCGTCAGATATTATGAGATGAGTAATGAATAATTAAAGAAAGCAAAAAAAAATGATGCATCCTTTTGAAATTCTTTTATTTGTGGTTTTCACAAATCATTCATGCACATTTCACAACTATAAAAATTCTAGCCTTTAAACATGCAGTGAAAGCATTTAAATGAAAAGGAAACAATGTTACATGAAATATATAGATATCAGAAAACTCCAACAGAAACTGCAAACAAAAAACTGGTCAGAAAACTAAAAACCAAATGTAGAAATAGTTGTCTTGCAAGCCTCACATAGATTTTACATTCGAGTTAATGAAGTGTAAGATACTTAACATACTTGTATTTTCAGGTCAGTTTTTCTCTCATTCTCTAACTTCTAAGTTGAAACGGAGGTAAAAATTATGTCCTTCATCTTGAATTCTTAATGGTTTTCGTAAATGACAATATGGGGTAGATATTTCTTTTTAATTTACTGTGGAAATGACCACACTTAAAATACAGGTGAAGGCACCAAGTCTGAGTTGAGACCTACTACTTAAAATAATCTACTATTTTACATTAGGGGAAGTGAGAAGAAAATAAACCATGTTTGGCTTAGGTTTTCATCTTTCACACTATGGCAATTAAATTGTCCTGGAAAATATTATTTTGGTCACCAAGAAAGTTTATCACAATGACACAATGACACTATGACAATGTTCTAAAACAGCTATTCATTGAGTCATGGTTAAATATCCTGATATGTTTGCACTATAAAAAGTATAATGTGAAGGAAGAAATATTTCATTTGGGACACTACGATTACATAGGGAAAAGATTACATGTTTTATATGTTCCTTTTGCCAGTTCTTATTTCCATATATCTATATACATGTGTATAGATCTGTATGTGCTTATACACATGAGTGTGTTTGCTTGTATGTATAGATAAGAACTTAATCAAATTCCTCATTTAAAAATGAACATAAAATAGTAATTTCATTATCAAAAATGCTTGTCCTTAAATTGCAATCAGTCCTGCAAAAATTGCCATAAATATTTTTATATCAAGCTGAAACTAAAAATATATATATAATGAATACCATTAAAATGTAGTGAAAGGAGTCACAAGGACTCTTGATGGTGTATAAAACGCTGTTTTACCATATATTAGAACTTTGTGAAAAATCTATATCCTCATAAATTTACTAAAACAAAAATGAAAGGCTTACTCATCAGGAATGCAAAGAGAGTAGGCATGCTGCCTTGAAAAGCCACAGAATAAATGTAGGCAAGAATGGTGGGCTTCATGGGCTGTCTGAAGGCAGGGAAGCCAACTAAGGACAAGTCTTTTGTACAGATATACTGCTGATCATGTTACCTCCTTGCCAACTCATCTCTCTGAAGAAAAAAGCCATCAGCACAAATTCCACCATGTTTTCCTTTTGCTATCTACAATCTTTCTGGTTTAAAAGCAGCAAGAAATGGCCTGATTTTCAAAATTATTTTCATTAGCATTTCCTGAGATAGGTCTGTCCCAGTTCTACATCCAGCCTTCAAGTCTACTCTGAGGAACAAGATTCCTCTACTCTGAGGAACATGAGCTCTGCCCTATGTTGTGACAGACTATTGAGCCCCTTTACGCCTCAGTTATCCCAGTAAAATTCATTTATACATAGCAGAGCATAGTGATGTTCAGAGATCTGCCTCTGAGGCCATCTGAGAGAAAACCACATTGCTTAAGTTTTTGGAGTTGTTTTGACTATTTGTATAAACATCCTTCATAAATGAGTGTGCACATATCCTGAGTATTGTATCACACCATGAATAATTAGATGTTTTATCTCAGGCCTCTAAATATGAATTTTTAAGAAAGCCATTTTAGGTAGATCTCTGTTGGAAAAGTGAGCCTGTCTCTAAATTAGTTCTTTAAGATCAGGATATTTTCCAAGTAAATGAAAACACTTTAGATGATGGCACAATTTCAGTAAGTATCTGCAATGTATTACCTCAAAATGACCTCAAAGTTCAGTACGATCTTACAGAGGACACGAATTAAAACTAGTGCCTCTGCTAGTTGCAGAATTCTTCAGAATTTTGTTAGGAGGAGCTGAACTATTTAATATCAAAATCCATGTCTGCTTAGATTACATATCTTAAGCAAAGAAAAATAAAAATTAATGTGAACCCAAATTCACTCTTTAAATTTTCTTGGAAGCAAAGAGATTTATTTAATACCTTATATATATAACATGTAATTACATATGTAGTTATTAAAACATGTCCTTACTATTATACATATTTACAAATATAATTATACTTATAGCTATGCATATAATTATAATTATTGCAAGGTTAATGGAAATTTTAAAATTTAGATAAAATTAGAGAAAATAAGCATTTTTAGCTGGAAGACTATGATAAAAAGCACTTTTAAATATATTGACATAGTTATTTAAACTTAAGAAATTAAATAGTATTCCAGAAAGCAATGCATCTGTTATATTATTATTTCTGCCAAAGATAAAATAAATGTGGGACTTTTACCTACAGAGAGGTATTCTCAGTAATTATAAAAGTTGTAGAAAAATATCTGGACCTAAATAAAACTAAAAATAATGTATTACTGTAAGGAATCTACTTTCTGAAATTTTTCTTCTTGTCAAGGATAATTTTAAACTATCAATTCAAAATGGTGCAATGTTCTAATTAAAAATAAAAATTCCATAGGTACTGTGGTTCCATAAACACTGTGACTTGCATATGTCTCAACTACATGTATTTTAAAACATTTTATATAAAATCTATGACAGTAGTAATTTTCTTGCTACAAACAAAGCATATGGAAATATAACCAAAGCGGGTATCTCTAGGCTTAAGGTTAATATGTTTTTACATTTTTATTTATTTCTTTTGCCTACAAACCCTGGATTTTAAAGCATATTTTTGTTAGGAATTCCTATTTTTTATTGCAAACAGAAGGACAGATATGATTTATACAGTGCAATGTTGCAGGGATTTCCTATGTGCAAAAGTGAAAGACAAGGGGAAGTTCTTTTAGACATCTTATTACACTATAATATAAAGCCCTACCTGCTAAATTAGTTGGCTTTTTCATTTTTATCCTAAACTAAAAAACAGATCATGTATAATGTCTCTCTGGTATACCTTCACAGCTTCCAACAATCATCTCTTAAAGGCTACCTACATTGAAAATTGTATCAAAATTGTTGTTTTTAAAAGACATTGATTGTTCTATGCCTCAGTTATTTGTCTAATCCCTTTTAAAATTCATTTTTACTTTCAGTCTCCACAACCTCTTCTGATAACGAATAAGTAAGTACTGGGAGATACAATATCTATTGTTGTCATGGTTTGAGATCCCCAAAATCTAATTCCCTAACTCCATTCCCCCTCCCACATCTCAACCTAGTGTAAGATGTGTTTTCCAGACAGTCACATGGACTCAGAATAGGGGAAAGGGAATATATTACAATGACTGTACAAATAAATATTATAATACATTATACACATGATCTCAACTATCTCTACCATGACGTAAGTATTTACAATGGATCAGATCTCTTCTGATCCATTTATCTTCTATAAATCCAAATATTGTATTTATTTATATTTCTGACATAGTGAGTTTCCACTAAAATCTCTCACTTTCTAAGTACTTCCTAATTCTCCTTTTATCCATATGCATCTTATTAGTTTGT
Organism: Chiroxiphia lanceolata; assembly: GCF_009829145.1. NCBI lineage: Eukaryota > Metazoa > Chordata > Aves > Passeriformes > Pipridae > Chiroxiphia > Chiroxiphia lanceolata. The sequence continues at coordinate 61,903,701 of NC_045638.1, forward strand.
CATGCTTTTTCTTCACTTTCCCTTGTACCATATCCTTTATCTCTGCTCCAGGGAAGAATCACTATCAAATCCCAAAACGTCTGCATCAGATATTTGAACAGCTCTGACCCAACTCTAGTAGTTATCTTTGACAACCTACGATTTCCAGTGAAAAATGAGTACCATTAAATTTATGTAAGCATTGATCTCCTCTTCATAATTATCAGATGACTTTTACAGAAATGGAATTTATTCTGCACAACAGGATTCTTTTAACAACTTACTAAGTGTTGTGATATCCAGTTGTAACTTTTCAGTCAAAAGTACACTTTTCCTCATGCAAATTTTTTATAATCAGCAAAGTCTGTTACCTCATTATCTCTATATTTTAGAATGTTCTGAACAATGCAAATAACAGTACAGATAACTGGAACTGGTTGCCACTCTTTACTGATGAAATAGTAGCTTATTCTTATAGTTTATTTTCTCTTTCTTTACCATTGCTTAGTGCATGAGAGGATTTTTCCTTTTATTTTGAGGCAGATTAATTTCTTTAAAAGCCTATTATACAATATCTCTTGAAAGTTTTGAAAATCCAAGTACACTAAATCTATGTGAATAACCTCTCCATGCTTCTTGAGATCTTTAAGATAATTCTAATAAATTCGTTAAACATAATTTCCTGCTAAAAGATTACTCTTTTTTCACTCCTCCTTATGTCCATACTTCTCCCTAGTTTTGTATTCCCCTACTAATTCTACTGCTACAGCATGGGTTTAGGGAGGGCAGGTCCTGTCTGACCAACCTGATCTCATTTTATGATCAGGTGATCCACCTGGTGGATGAGGGGAAGGCTGTGGACGTAGTCTATGTGGACTTCAGCAAAGCCTTTGACACAGTCTCCCAGAGCATACTCCTGAAAAAGCTGGTAGCCCATTGCTTGGACAGGGGCACTCTGTGCTGGGTTAGGAACTGGATGGATGGCCGATCCCAGAGAGTGGTGGTGAACGGTGCTGCGTCCAGTTGGCAGCCAGTCACTAGTGGTGTCCCCCAGGGATCAGTGTTGGGCCCAGTTCTGTTTAATATCTTTATCGATGATTTAGATGAGGGGATTGAGTCCACTAGCAACAAATTTGCAGGTGACACTAAGTTGAGAGGGAGTGTCAATCAGCTGGAAGGCAGGAGGGCTCTGCAGAGGGACTGGGACAGACTGGAGAGTTGGGCTGATTCCAACGGGATGAGGTTCAACAAGGCCAAGGGCCGGGTCCTCCACTTTGGCCACAACAACCCCATGCAGCGCTACAGGCTGGGGACAGAGTGGCTGGAGAGTAGCCAGGCAGAAAGGGACCTGGGAGTTTGGATTGACAGGAAGCTGAACATGAACCAGCAGTGTGCCCAGGTGACCAAGATGGCCAATGGCATCCTGGCCTGGATCAGGAACGGTGTGGCCAACAGGTCCAGGGAAGTGATTCTTCCCCTATACTCAGCACTGGTGAGGCCACACCTGGAGTACTGTGTCCGGTTCTGGGCCCCTCAGTTCAAGAAGGATATTGAGGTGTTGAAGCAGGTCCAGAGAAGAGCAACAAGGCTGGTGAAGGGACTTGAGCACAAGTCCTTTGAGTAGAGGCTGAGGGAGCTGGGGTTGTTTAGCCTGGAGAAGAGAAGGTTCAGGGGAGATCTCATCACTCTCTACAACTTCTTGAAAGGAGGTTGGAGCCAGGTGGGGGTTGGTCTCTTGTCCCAGGCAGTTATCAGTAAGACAAGAGGGCATGGTCTTAAGCTCTGCCAGAGGAGGTTTAGTTTAGATATTAGGAAGAAATTCTTTACAGTGAGAGTAATCAGACAGTGGAATGGGCTGCCCAGGGAAGTTGTGGATTCACCATCCCTGGAGGTTTTTAAGATGAAACTGGATGTGACACTTAGTGCCATGGTCAATCACAGCGGTAGTGGATCAAGGGTTGGACTTGATGATCTCAGAGGTCCCTTCCAACCCGGCTGATTCTATGATTCTGTGATAATTTCCACATATTTGACATAGGTTGAGGTTTAATGGACTAATCTGAAATTTACCAGATTATTTTTTTATTGTTTTAATTTTTTCTTCACTTTTTCTTTTTTTTTTTTTTTTTTAGCTAGTTACATAACAGACATTCAGGAGCTTTTTATTACAATTCCTTCAGAGTTCAAGCAACAGTTTTTCTAATGTCATTAAAACTACAGTTCAGATGGTAATTATGGAAGAGTCAATGACAGGTCCTCCTTTCAGAGAGGTGATGCTCTCTGATCTACAGAAATTGCAGAAACCTTTTTCCTCATTTCTCTGTTTGTGGCTGTTTGAGAATTCTCACAATGGAGCTCACTTTACTTATGAAGTTGTTGGTCTCTTTCATTCGAAGTGAAAGGCAACTGGGATAGATCAGTTGTAACAGATTGGCTCTCAGGCTGACACCAACCTTTCCGGAGTTACTCTGACATGTATATGGGGAGGGGCATGAGAAGTAGGATCCTCTACCCTCAAGAAGAACAAAGACTCTACAAGTAAATAGTCATGAAGTATTTGGATTAATGGCAAAGGAAGAAGTATGATTCTGCCACAACTCATCAGTTTGAGGAAATCAGAGCGTTAGACAATGATCAAACAGCTAAAGCCAGAGATCCAACCAATGTACATTTACAAGCAGTTCCTGCCAAGTAAATTCCAGTGTCTGTCACCAGCTTGACAGCTCCAGCAAAACTCAGGCTTCCATGTCAGCCAGTCAGATAGGTTATTCTCATAAAGCCCATAGAAGTTGTCGTGAATATTATTCTGTTGTTAGTATTTCCAGGGCTTGTACTCCTGAAACGTAGGAATACTTATGTCCCAACTGTCAGGATCTCAATGACTATCACATCCAGATTTCCAAGGCTAATAACCAAGCAACCTGATGCAATCATCACCTTGTAATGGTAGATTTCAACTTTTTCCTATTTGTTTGAATTTCTAATGAGAGGAAAGCTAAATGTCAAACTACTGTTTTACCAACCAAAATTTCTTTCTACACTAATAATCTACGATTCACTTGGGGCTTTTCTTCTTTTAGAAGCAAATTTCTATATCTCTTTGAAGAAAGCAAAGATGTGCAATACAGAAGGAAGATGCAGATACTTAGAAATAAAATAAATAAAAAAGAAATTAAGAAGTATACATTACCAGAATAGTTCCTAACTTCAGAGGACTTATAATACATCTACTTGATTTCACTGTACTCTCTACAGACTTCAGAGATCTCCACAGGTATGTCTTAGGTTTTTCCTTCCAGGTCTCCTCAGAGAGTTCATGTGTGCCTTTAAAATAAATGTTCATAAGGGGGATTGTGGAGTGCAGTGCTTCAATTTTTTCAGTCTGCCAGTGTTTCAAAGGAAAACTAAATTAATCTCATTTGCTTTTCTGAGGCAGTATATTGGGAATATTTTACCCCTTCTCTACAAGAGTGCTGTTGCATAAATAAAATGCCATAAAGTAAGAACACAGAAAAGGTAAGGAAAAAGCAGATGGTAAGGTGAGAAATACTAAGCCACAATAAAATACAGTACAGGCTCACAAAGTTTTGTCTGGTCTTTCTTCCTTTTATTTTGTTTTACAGATTTCCATAACGTGTTTTTATACAAAAACCAGTCCACATCTCACAGCAGCTAGCACATCCTAGAAGTAAGTGTAATATGATCTGCAATGCTGAGTGTCCTGTGAGGTCTACCATGCAGCTCTTGCTCAGGAATGTTGCTATCTTCATTCCTTGAGGAATTCCTCTGTGTCCCTTGGACCTTCCTATCCCCTTAACTTACTGCTAATGAGTATTTAAGCTAGTAGCTAACACAGGGTATAAAAGAAGATAAAGAACCCTTGAGAAAAATCTTGGGACTTCTTAGTAATCAGGTACATTTTCTTATCTGCTACAGGCAACCATGTATTATCATAGAATCATAACATTTTGGGTTGGAAGATCATCTTGTTCCAATCTCCCCACATGGGTGGGGACACCTTCCAACAGACCAGGTGACCGTTTGCAGGTTAAAGGAGCAAACACTTAGTTGTCTGTGTACCACCTTGTCCCTTTTCCTCTGTGTTGAAGAAAAAAGCATAGTTGATGCATTCAGCATAAGATTAATGATTATACTACGTCTTGTACAACACAAGTTTTAAGACTCTGTGTATTTATTTTTGATATTCTGTTTTCAAGTGGTTATTTCAAGATAGGTTTAACTTTTGCAGTATTACCCTGTCAACCTCTTTTGAAGCCTTTATCTAATTGCCACTTAAAAGGGATGCAGTGGACTTTTTTCACCTTTCTGCATCAACTAAGCAGCTGACACTTTAAAATCCTTTTGCTCTGATATAGTGAACAATCAGAGCAGATAAACACTCACTGAGTGTCCAGTTCTCCAGTAAATCACAAGATGAACAGAGTAGGCAACTGTATTTTCTAAGTAAGATTAAGTAAATGTCTAGGAAAGTCAATATGAATCATCAGCCCCAGGGCCCTGGTAAAACACGTAACAGCATCACAAAGCCTATTGTGTAGATTGATCAAGCTCTGCCTTGAAAAAAGTAGATAGCACCTTCTGTTTCTCTTTCGAAAACTTGCTTCCGTGATCAGTACAGCCCTCTAATTTTACACCCTGAATCATGGACTGTTTATAGCCTTCATGGACTCTTTATAGCCTTCATAGACTCTTTATAGTTTTTGTGTCAGAGTGTCTATAACTTTTGCCTGCTGTAGGTCACAGATTAATGCTAAATAAAACTGGATATGACATTGTCCTGAAGAGTTTTGCATGTAATGTCCCTGGAGCTTTTACCACAGATGTTTTCAACACAATCCTCTTTTACTTCTCACTTATGTCATTCATTAGACATTTCATAATGAGAGCACCCATTCTTTGTTCCCTAGATTCATATATAATTTCATGCATGAGATCACAACAGCTTTTTTCATGATGTCCAACTAGACAAGACCTATTGCATTCCTACTGTAGAAAATTTTATCAAGGCAAGCTATGACTTTAGTGTGGCACTTTCAAACTTTGGAAAATTAGATCTAATTTTTGCTTTCAAAATTATTCAAAATGTACAAAAACCCTTCGACAGTGTGGATTTCTGATCAAGGGTAATAGCAGATGAAAAAATTATATAAAAATATCTTGTGGAAATCTCCTTACCCTGGACTTTTGACTTTGTTTGCTACAGGTTTTTTAAGAGGGACAAGAGTAACTCAAATTAAATGAAGCTGCATTTATCTGAGGCTGGGATATGGAGAGGAACAAGGTATTCCTCAAATTTTCAATGCTGCCTAAGTGTTACATGGCAGTGATGGTGCAGCAAAAATATGCAGAGAATGTCTCAAGGTTCTCTACTCTTCTTTATAATCTTTCACTATATCATAGTGAAAGATCATCCTATATCATAGGATTACACTATTTTTTCAGACATTAATGTATTCAATTGCAAAAATGCCTTAATTATAGTAGTACACATAATTACTGGACCCTTTTGAACAAATAACTAAACAGAACAACATACTTCACTTTCCTCCTTTCTTTTTAAATGATGTTCTCAAAGCAATATTTATTAACATTTCATATTGTTGGTCCCAGCAGAATTCCTTTCTTTTTGTCTTAGACAAAAATAATGATATAAAATGATGCACGATGAGGAATATGATGCTGTCAATAAGAAGCATTAATTAACAAATTAATTAGACACAATTTGTTTCTTTCTCTCATGAGAGAAGAAAAGATTTTTTCTATCTTGCCGGAAAGCATACTAAATAGGGAGAAAAATGCATATATAAGTCCCCTAAATGCTGCAGCCTTAATAAACTTCCTCTAGGGTTTCTTTCTCCAGGGTAGATACAAATTGTTTTTTAAACTGGCTCACCCAGCCCTAATCCACAGTTTGCAGACATAATTTTCTTCTACTTTTAGTGATGTCTTAGGAACTGCAGCAGTAATATAGCCCCGCATGGCCCCCACTTGCATCCAAATGAAAACCACTTTGATGCAATGGAATAATTTATGTTTAGCTACATTTCCTCAGGCCAGATATATAGACAAGTATATTAGATGTTCTACCCTCTGTGCTGGAAGTGTTTTTCCATTTTAATTAAACATTGGAAATGCCTACGTCTTTCCTGTTTTGCCCTGGGTGTCTTCATAAGGTTACGTGTGTGTAGGTGTCGTAAGAGAAAAAGCATGTAAACAAATAAGAAAATAATACAATTAAGAATGCAGCTTATTTTGTTACATGCTTTGTTGTCCTTGTTTGCAGAAAGCATTTCTTTTGCAAAAACAGGAATGGTGTGTAGAAATCTTATAAAATACCTTTCTTAAAGTATTAATTAAGTGCCAGTTTACTTTGAACATTTTTTCCCACAGTAATAATAATCCGAAAATTACAGACCATTTAAAAATCAACAGAAAACCATCCCTTCTATCTCCTTAACAAATACACTTCCTCTTCTCTGTCTTTTATTTCTTCACTTCTTTTTCACTTAGCTTGTCATTAATTTTTTGAAAGAATCATGTCTTGAGTAAAATTAGTGAGCGACACAGTTGGCAGGAGCTGCTAGTTGGAAAAAACCTCTAGGATACAGCGATTAAAACCATTACAAAACAGATATTGTGAGGCGTTTAAGGTAATGGGATGAAATGCCCTCTAGAGATGCCTATTTATCGCTGACTGTCAAGAAGTCTTAGATAACTAACTTAGCCTAGTCACCAGCTTGCTTTCATCTAAGGTTGGATGACGTGGATCTCATTTGCAAAGTTATTTTCTGGAACATTCTTTGTCCTAAAATAAGAAATACACTTCTGATTTTGAATTGGAGAGAGTATGTTGTTGTTTTGGTGGGTTTTTTTAACAGGTAATGAAGAAAAAATATTGTTTGACCTGAAGAAGAAATTGAAAGAATTTAACAAAATATTAATGAGAAATAAATAAACAATGTAAAAAAAAAAAATACAACCCCCCCCCAACACTACAGTGAAAAGAGCAGGATGCAAGAAGCAGTTGTTTCTAAAATGCCACAGGACTTGGTCACATTCTCTTTACAATATCTAAATAATCATTAAAAATTACAACGGAGAAGATTGGGGCTGTTTTATGACCATGGAACTGTCAATATCAGAACTGATCATGCTGTCAATTGTTTTGAAACTGTCACTTAATAAATTACTACAGAGTTCTACAGATTAATCCTAAGATTTATGTCTTTGTGTCTCTCCGTTTACTTCTGATTTTCTCTTAATTGAGTTTGACTGTAAGAACCATAAACAATGCCAGAATATTACAAACTATATAGCTCTGAAGCAGACAAGGCAGCAAAGGAACAATTAAAAGAATGAATTGAAAACTATTAATGTGAAAATTGCAGTTAGCAAATACATTAATTTATACCTTAAAGACAGAAAGGACATTTACCTGTCTCCCTATCTAATTAGACTCACTAAAGGAAGACCAAATAATTTGTTCCTACTTGGAAGATGCTGATCCTTTTTAGTTACTATATGAGGTAACTGGATAGTCACTTATGAAAATATGAAAAAACAGAAAGCCAGAATTAGAAAAAAAATATTATGATATGCAAAATAGTTATAGAAGCTACTCAAATCTTCTTGAAATATTTTGTATGAAGTCAGATTGGTTTTATTATTTTTTCCTTTTTTTTTTTCAGTCCAAAAGGTTTTTTCTTTTGCACTTTTTCATAAGTGCATATGATGTCACTATATAATATATATTATGTTTTCATATGGTAGTGGTAAATAAACATCATCACCTTGAAAGTCAAGAACTTAATTTTTCACTTCAGAATGTAGCATATTTTATGTCTAAAATAACAACATGACTCAGTGAAGTTGGACCATAGAAGTCAAACAGTATACACTTATGTAACCCTGATGGTTGTCAGGTGATAAGCCAAGAAGAAAAGTTCAGTCTCTAACAGCTTTTCTATGTTCCACATCCTTGCCAGCTATGCAAGCAGCATGCCAGTGCTGTATTCACTGTAATCAAATTTCTCTAGAACAGCAAGTTGTTAGGGCTATTAAATGTCTCAACTGGAAACCTCCCATATGGCTAAATTGAAAAGTGGCAGCTAAACAGGTTAAATGAACTTATGCTCATTTAAGTAGCACATCCCAAATGCTTCCATCATCAAGTATATAGTTTTCAAGATCACCCGTTTACTGAGATTTATTTTGAGCAGCCACCAGATTTCTCTTAAGGTTTCTGTCATTAGTAGGTTTCTCCTTATGCTGAATGTTGTAAAAATGTCACTGCACCAGGAGCCAAGATGTTCAGGTTCAAGTGATCTTCAGTTGGATCACAGACTCAATTATGCCCTAAAGTCCAACTTTAGGGCTTTCTTTTCACAAAGAGCATTTCTTCACTAAATTGTATGATACTGAATCTGCCCTCATCTGATCCAACTTAATGGGAAGAACAGATACACTAATCATCCATTTCTTAAAAATGAAATGGAAGCAGTATATTATTTGATGCAATAATATCTCAACATTTAAGGGAAAAGAAAAAAAAATAGAAAATGTATGTTTGCTATGACTTCTTTAGTTTTGAACTCATTATTGGTAAATTCTTATAACATGACCTTTAACCTCATAGAAATAATTTTATACCAGAAAATATGTATTTTTGTGGATTTATACATATCTTTATAGAAAATATCACAGTTTGGAGCTGGATTTTGTTGTTTGTTGTTTGTTTGGGTTTTTTTAAATAAAATTCAAATAATCTGCAAAGGAATACTTATGAAATTAAAAACAACTATAAATTTTATAAATTTGTCTAATTACAAATACTGCTTATCATAAGCATTTACGTTAATTCAGTATGATAGTTCAGAACCTGTATTTTTACTGCAGAATGAAAAGAAACACAAAACCTCAAGAGGTTGGGATGCTTTGTAGAGAATAAATTGGTGAAACAGTACTTGAGATGGCTCATATGACTGTTGCTGACACATAATTTCCTAAGAAAACTCATTAACTTGCAGATGTTTTAGAAAATTAAAACTGTCTTTTTACAGTTGAACTGTTCACCAACTGAAATTTTGAATATCTACTTAAAAAAGTAAGTATTTTTGTTTAGAGGTGGGGATGGTTGTTACTATTATTGTTAAAAGTATTCTATATGGCAGCAGTTTTGAACAGGTTCCATATAACTTTAAGTTATATGGTCTCATTAAGGGGAAGAATTATTACTGCCCTTCTCTGACACCCTGAGATGATCTCTTGCCTTCTCTCCTCTTTGCCTTTTCTTGTCTCCTGGGATATGAAGTTAAAACTGTATCTCATGCATAGTCTAACTTGCATCAAGTTCCCTAATGTGTTGGTAATCTCCTCTTTTTCGGGCTGTGATGTTTCCTTCTTTATAATAATTGTGTAGTGTGGGTTTTATTTTTTTCATTCTAGATAATGGTGCATTAAAATCATTAGCTCCTGTTTGCTGTTAATGACCACATTCTTTTTACTGATGATCTTTTCTTTTAAATTTGACCTTTTCTTACTGTCTGCTAAAATTTAGAGAATTGTGACAAATTCACAATGGTAATTTAAGCATCAGCACTAAACCCACTAAACTGTGGTTTTAACCTGCACAAAACTTTTAATGTGTTTTTTTTTCTCTATTGTTTTATCTGCTTCTGCTTGAATATGTTTTTGTGATGATGGGCTAAAGACTTGTCAGATCAAGTTATTCCCTAATATTTATCATCGCTTTAGAGTAATCAAACTAATATAGTTTTGTGTTTTTTTTAAAGAAAAAACACATTAAAAAAATTCTAATTGAGGATAAGACAAACTCTGTACCTTCTCAAAGTCTCATATAAATCAACAAGATACTTTAATTTGAACATATCATCAATACAAAAGATGTACTTTTTGAAGTACATAGCAAACCTCCCACTAATTTTATTGAGGCCAAGATTTGATTTCCAAGTCAGCTTGCAGAAGTTTGTGAATAAAAAAAGTCCACATTGGCAACTAATATTACTCAGAATGAATAATTCAACCGAGTCTGTTTAAGAGAATTGTCCAGAAAAGATTTACACCATTCATTTTAAAAGAAAGAAAGCAAAAATTGTAATAAATGAGGTGGCGACTTTTCTGAGCTATAGCTGTATAAAAATATTTCCCCTGGAGAGAAGTGTTACTTTTATTGTGCAATAATATTCTTCAGTCTTGGGCTTCAGGCATTTTATCAGGATCTCAGTAAATGGTCTATCTTTAGGATAATATTTTATCATGATTTTCCTTAAAACTAGTTACTATTTATATGACAGAGCATTTATAGTTTTGATGGTTTGGCTCGTTGGACACAGACATGCTACTGAACAGCCAGTGACAGAGATGGCTTCTTACATCAAACTGCTAAAAGAAAAAGCTTTTCAAATATAAGAAATAGAGCATTTGTCATGAATTCAGCATGCTGCTCCCTAAATCCCTAGAATATCCCATATTCCTTATTCCAGTGTGAAGTACAATGGAAAAAAAAAGTAATAGAGAAAATTCTCCAGTTATATTCTTTTAATTCCTCAGAGGGAAAATGGGTAGGAAATACAAGTGCTAAGCAATGAAAACCAAAGAAACAAATTATGATTTTCATTCCTTTACAGAACAACTTACCAGTCCTAACAAGTATTTTCAGAAGCTAGAGATCAGCCACTATAAAAAAAACTATGAAGTGTTCTGCAGAGTTAATATTAAAGATATATATTTATATGAAAAGGGAACATGATATTATGGTGAACCGAAATGTATTCTACTCTTACATATGTCAGTGCCTATTTTTAGAGAAAAATATCAGCAATAATCATGTAGCTGTACAATTGTGCTGCCACTTCGCTGATAATATGTAAACAGTTTTAGAATTTCAGTCAATCAATAACGTTCACTAAATCCTGGGGTTTTGTCATTAACTTCTTGACTACAGACTTCTGGTAGTGACAGAGAATATGCTGATCAGTCCTTTGTGAATAAAGCATTTAAAATTAACAAATTAAAAAAAATAAATTTTTAATTATTTTCCTTTGTTTTTACTCAGTGCAATTCTCCTTTTCTTGCTATGAAAATGTTACTTGTAATGAAAAAAGAAGAAAAACCAGAGACCCAATAAGGACCAACTCTGTTAGGGTATTCATTTAATTAAACTAACCAAATCTGAAGGAAGAAATTTCATTCATAACAAATTCTTTAAAGTCAGTTTGAACACTGTATGTCACATATGACAGCATCAGAAAAATGCTTGTCTCTCTTAATATGTTTAGAAGAATCACTGTTTCTGCGCAGAGAATATGTTCCAGAGGAGAAGGACTCCTCTAACCTAGCTTTAGACTTCTACTATGCAGCTTACAACATCTGAACTAGCTACGGCTGCATTGGTAGTCAACAAAAAGAATATAGAGGCCAACATCAGACAGCTGGATTTTGGCAAGATGAACACTGTACTTGCAGAGGAAGCTACAGTGCATAATGCACATTTGAATTCAGGAATAGATGAGCTCATCTTTATATGGAAAACTTTAACTCCTGATGTTTTATTTGTTTTGTTGAAGCAGATATTTGTAAGCTCAAGGAACACACTGTATAAAATGTCCTGTCAGTTTACTTTTTTTTAATAATGCACACATGAAGATTCTTTTGAAGAAAAAAAATTAAAATTAAGAGTTAAAAGACAGTTTAAAATTTACTTTAAAAGAAAATACAGATTTTTTTCCTCTCAAGTATAAACCCTTATCTCTACTTAAAACAGTGAGACCCATATTTCTGTGTCCCATTGATCTATCATCATGTTTGTAATTTCTTGTCATCAGTGGTGCTCTCCTACATACTTATTCACACATTTCAAAGGATCACTGGTATAACAGTTACTCTCCACTTTAGTATTAGTGACATTTGAAAGAATATTTACCATTGTCACATACTATGTTATGTAGTGCAAACAGAATATTGAATAAGGCTTATTGTAATTAAGAGACATTTTAAGATAACTTAAGGGAAAAATAGTGGATCTAGTTCCATTTATGAACTACACAAATAAAAATGTCTGCTAGTATAACTGTATATCTATTTTTTCACTGGAAAAATTAAATTCAGACTACAGCAGAATTATATTTATACAGAGCACAAATGTATTTATATGGTGTTATTATAATAGACCTTTGTTTGTTGATTGAGGTTTCCAGCACATATTTCTCTCAGTACTTATGTGACAACAAACTGTTGAATGCAATGTAGGTACAGAAAAAATAATTTTCTGATGCTCAGTCCATTTCTATATCAACTGTGATCAGGATCTCAATCTTACTTATAATATTTTTATTTCCAGCAGTACTGTGATATCCAAAGAAGAACAAGAGAACAATGAGAGTTTTTGCTAAACAGTTTTGTTAGTTTGCCTTTCTACTTCCATTCAGTTCTCTTTTTTTTTCTCTTGTCAGTTTTTGACACATAACATGAAATTTTCAGAAGTGCCTAAGGGCCATATTAAAAAAGGACTGAATTATCTGAAGTGGGACTTTGCAGATATCTGTAATGAAGAGTGTGGTACTGAAAAACCCTATACAACCTCTGTAGGTATGTTGTTATTCAAATGTAAAGTTTTCTGGGCACCAGATAAAATACCTAGAAGTTCCTAAATACTCACGCATTTAAGTTCAGTATCTGAGTTTTCTTGGGATGCAGAAATTAGGTATTCCTCTGCCTAAATCCCTCTGGAGTTGACTTTTGGAGGCAATCTCAGGGTATGCATAATACAGGAGACCCAGAACCGATATGTTTCAAACTGTCTTGTTAACACTTTCCTTTGAAGAGCTGGTGGAAAAGAGCCCTTTAGTTTTTATATACCGATCAGAAATTTCACCAGGCTGCTTTGTTCCCCATTGTCCTTGACAGACTTTGTATTTCCATTTCTCAGCTTAGTGAAGCAGACTAGATAACACAGCAGGTGGGGAGATCACCTTATCTTTTTCTTTGTAGAAGCCATGCCAAAATTCAGACTTCAATTCATTTGGCCAGAAAGAGGTAATATTAGAATCTATAAAATAACAGTTACTGTGTGAATCCTTGTTTTCAAGGACTGTTTAGCATTTTAGATTAGACTTTCCTGGCCTCCCAGTTGATTTCTCTGAAGACAAAAGCTTATTTCTACTCTCTCTTAAGCATTCAAGTGGCTTCTTTTTCTCAGATTTTAATGATATGGGGAATGAGTTCCAGAAATCCCTTAGAGATTTATGGGTGTTTGCTTCTACAATGTAAGCTATGGGATAAGTACTTCTTTCACCGCATTATCAAATATTCACCGCATTATCAAATATCAAATATGATGCTGTTATGTTAAATGTAATATTTAGTAATAATAATAATAGTAAAAATAATAACAAAAATAGTGTTCATTATTTATAAAGTGTGTAATAAATTTATAAAATAATTAGAATTTTTTAATCTTAATGACTGTTTTAGGATGTCTTTCATCTCTTATTTTGCCTTATCGTCCTGCTAATGGCACAAGAGTATCACAGAGTGAAACCCAAAGGACTCTATGCTGCAGAGGCAGCAGCAGGAGCTCCTAACTGGTCCTTTTCAGAGAAGATGAGCGACAGCCAAATTACTCATCTTGATCAAAGAACTGGCAGTGTCTGCTGCCTGAGCGTGTTGGCTCCAGGTGGAAAGGAAGAACAAGCTGATAAATTGTGTGTTTGTGCTGGGATGTGGGGGAAGAGAATAGGGAAGAGGCAGTATGGGAACTGCCTGTTCTAACAGTACTGTTGTGCTAGCAGTAAGCTTTTGGGCAACTCACCTAAGTTGTGGTGACAGGAGCTGTTGTGTCCCAACAGAACTACTCCTACATCTACATCACTGCTGAGGCTTTTACAACATTTAAGAGATAATTCACCATGTATGTTTTTTCACCCCAGACATAAAAATGCAGAATCATGTTAGTTGGAAAATGTTCCCTTACACGAAGCTCTGCTTGACAGCTAAAAGCAGGGACTTAATGGTGTGTATCATTCCTGAAAAAAGGGTTGGGACCCCCTTTACCAAAACTTCTATAAAGGCTGTTCCTCATTTTTTATTTATTTTTTTTTAATATTCAAAATTGTATTTAATTCCTAATACTTAAATTTTTTCCAGATCAGCAAGTGATGCACAGTGGAAACATTTTGCTAGGACATAAGCTTTGTTTTCAAAGAAAAGCTCTTTAATACTATCCATGTAAGTGAGGAGCATCCATTACTGATAGTGAAGTACAGCAAAAAATATTCTATTATGTGTACAATCACTATAAAAAACGATAATAAAAAATAACTACTCTGAAATAAAACATGTCCTGTATTTGTACATTTTAATAGCAAATTTTAGCATGACCCCCTGAGGATTCACATGAGCAAGACCAATATAAGATTAATGCTGAGATTTTACTGCTCGATGGCTTCAATACAGCAGGGAACCAATTTGAGGGTGAAAATTATTTAAACAAAAAAAGAAAGAAAAGCAATGAAGTCAGGGAGTTTGAGAACAAAATTTACAACATGATTTCTCATACAGTTCACCCCTATGTTACTCCCTCCCTTGAGTGTCAAGCAATGTCATAAAAGGTGTTGCTATAACAACACTAATTAATTATAGTGGCGTTTCATGTGTGGCAGTGAAAAGCCAAGCTACAGTAGTCCTGTTTTATGTCATAGTCAGTGGTGTAAGACAAGAGGTATATGATATTAAGATCAAACATAATGCAGTAATTACCAAGAAAGGCCAGATTGTGTTAAGGCACTACATACATATCTACCCTTATGTTTTGGATACATGAATGACCCTCAAAAATACTGACACTTTTCATTCTGCACTAGAAAGTAAATTGAAACAGAATGTGAAATTCGTGCAAAATAGTAAAGATATTGCATAGCTATTTCACTTTAAAAATCATGGTTGTCATACATCCAAAATTGTGCTGAATCTAAGTCAGAGATTTAGGGGCATCAGGAATTCCAAGACGACCACGACATCTATTTATACTATGACATCTACCTGATGTCTATAAACTTGAAACAACTAATGTGAAATATTACAGATCAGTAAAAAGTATCAACAGGGTTTTGATAAGATTTGGTTTGCTGAGATATTACTATAGCTATGAAGAGCAATGATTCTTCAGGGAAAGTTGATGTTCTTTTCCTGTGATTGTTAACAATGTGTAGTTTTATTTTCCTTTTTTTTTTTAACTTGTGATTGGAGAGCAGCAATTTAGAGAAGTATTGGTCATTACAAGAAATAATATGTAATGAAGAAATGCTAAATTTTAAAGTTATTAAAAAGACTCTGCATTTTTAGGAGAGATGATTGACACTTTAAAATTCCAGAACTGTCCAGAAAACACTTAGCTGCCTGTGGACTGAGTACTGATAGGTGTAGAAAATGATTATATGAAAATGGCCATGCCAAATTGAAAAAAATAGTATTGAGAGAGTGAAAATATCTCCCTCTTAGGAATACTATAAAGAAATTTTGCACTGGATTATATCTTCTTTGGTACAAATGTCTAGGTTGAACTTCCCAAATATAAGAACCTACATTTTCACTTATTAAAAGTAAGAAAATAAGCCTTTTTCTCATAATGACATGAGTTGCTCTGAACATAAACAAGAAAGATACCCATATGCATGTCTGTCTGTTTACTGCAATCTCATTAGACAGTCTTAGGTACGTTTCTAGATGCAACCTTTGCAGCATTATAGTCTAAGCTTTCTTTCACACTAGTGTAAGAGGAAGAAGCTGATCAAAACTGACTAAGTGAAAATAAGGCAGAAGTCAGTAGAACAACATTCTCAGATTTAGTACTTTTTTGGTTCTGTGTTAGGTATTATTACAGGGTTGAGTCATTTTCACAAGTGATGCATACCTCACCATTTTGATCATTTTGAATCATTTGGTAAGTTATTAACATTGAAAGGCAAAAAAATTGTAATGGGTGTCGAGGACCAAGAATTAGAATGGGAATGATTTCAGAAGTGGAAAAATATGTACAGCGATTGAACAGACTTTATGATGCAGACTTTATAGTTATTATGTATATACACATTGTATGTTCCCCAGAATTTGTATCTCCCGGCATGTCCAGGCCTGTTCACTTCCCTGCTCCCCTGTTTCTCTGTTGATTGGTCGGAGAAGCTGAAGAGAGGAGACAGCCTCCATTCGCCCTTTCCTTCCCCAGTTCCTCCTGCGCTCCTCCCCCTTTTGCCCATGTCCCTATCCTGTTTGTCCCCCCGCTTGTCTGTCCTCATGCTCCACGCCATGTTCTGGTCCTTTCCCCTCCTGAGCTGATAAAAAACCGTATGCACTTTGGAATAAAGAATTCTACCAGCACCTTACCTTTGTGTTCCGGACCCGTGCTGTGCCAGCCCCATCTCCCTTTTGGACCACAGCAAATGGGCATAGAAAGGCACTGGCTAAATGGAAATAAAATCTCTGAGGATCACTTTTCAAATCTAGAGTAGATGTCTAATAAATCAGAAGACCTGTAGTTTTGATTGTCATTAACATTTCCTGTAAAGTTTATCATTGAAGTGGCATTTTCCAGCTTTTGTGAAGTCAATTAGGTCTGAGGCATTCTGACTGTAAGTCTGAACAAACCTTATGTGTTAACTGGAAGAGTAAATGTTGCCCATACTGGTCCAATCATAAGTTTATATGAATGATTATAATAGCTACAGTGCTTCTTCAGGATATCCAGAACCATTATACAAAGAATAGTCATTAGACTTTACATCTAGAAGTGTTTCTCTTATCATCACTAATGGCAAGGTACTGTGCTTCATCTCACCGGGGGTAAATTTCACCTTTCTTTAAATACTGTATCCAGATGATGACACAACAGACAGGTCAGTTTATTATATGCTTGCTTTTTTGCTAACAGAAAAACTTCAATAATTTATTAACCCACTGGCCAATATCAATGCTGTCTGGATGTTTTAAGGTACCAGAATATGTAATTCTCAATGAATATGATTAGAAACCGTGTTTAATTGGAAAAGTACACTGATTTCAGTAAAGGTTACTTTCTGAGAGGAGATTATGGAGCTAGTGCCTTTCGATGAAATTCTTTTCAGCAAAAATTTAACAGATGAATCAAATTTTTGGACTTCACAAGTGCTTATGAAATGCCAAAAGACTCTAGTCTCTTCATCAAAACACCTGGACTCTTTCTCCAGTGAGGAGGGTATGAAACATCTTATGGATATGACAAATGAATGGTCTTGGTGGTGTCACATGTTATCCAACCTGTGCATCATGGATTAATGCGAATGACATCTGTCTCACTATCTATGCTTAGCCATTCTCAGATTTAAATACATATCGAATAATAGTGCTAGAGGTGGTTTCGTCTTCAGCCAAGGAAAAGAAAAATAATACCTCAAGTGTTCCTCTACCTAGTGTTTCCACTGTCATTTAGTTTTAAATAAATTTAATCAGAAGATACCTCAGTATTGGTACTCTGAGCTTTTACAAATCTTTAAATCTTGTTACCATTGTTAAAACTGATAGTGAACTTCTGAATAAACTAGCTGACTAAGCATGAAATAAGTATGCTTGTATGTCCTATTTGTTCTGAATTGTTACTGATCTTTCAACTTAGAATATCATGATCTGGTGTGGTGCCTTTGATGCAAATGCACTCTACCACAGCAAGATGACATGAAGCAGCACTACCAAGAGGAAAGGGTTTAGATGATCTGTTTATTTTTTTCTCTTGTTGTTCGAGGGGTTTTTTTGTGGGGGTAAATAGGTTCTTTGTTTTCTCTTTTATTGCACACTTTCCTGTTTTTTGACTTCCACACTGTTAGCGAGTCATGATGAACAACTGGTGAACTATAATCGGTTTCCATAAGAAGGGCAAATAAGACAACCTGCCCTGCAGCTTGAACAGTAGAAAGCTATGAAGAAGCACTTTGTAGGGAAGTGCCCTCTGCGGAGTTTCAGCAGCATCCAGTTGACATTGAACACTACCAGTGCAAACACCTGCCACTGTTCTCAACAAGTCCACCATTCATTTAGTGCACAGATAAGCCTGGATGCAATTTTTTGGTAGAGATGGTAATTTTCAGTCCAAAATATATCACACTCCAAAGCTGAAAACTATTTTTTTATTTGTCTTTAAGTTATCAACCTTTTAATTTCTCTCCATTCTCCTGTAAAGGAAAATTGCTTTATTTTCTGAAAAGTACATATTCTGGCATGGATTGATGGCCTCTGCTACCAGGAGTAAGAAGCCCTAGTGCCTGTTTACCCTTCCCCAGCAGGGGACCAGCTGCCAATTGCCCCCCCTCTGTGATGGCTTGTCCTTCTCCTCACTTGTCATCAAGCCAAGACTGCACACTGTAGAGCACAGGTAAGCATCTGCCTCTCTAAACACTGCCAACAGCTCTCCATATCAGCTGCCAGGGGTGCTTCAGAGAAGTGTGCATAACTTCCTCCAGATGTACATACTGAGCATTTTTATGTCTGCAACAAATTCTGCCTTTTCAACACAGGGAAATCTCAAATGTCAAATCTGTTTCCAAAGTTGCATTTCATCTCACCATGAAACATGATATATGTTAGTGCACTTTTATTTTTTTCCCACCTTAACTGGTAGGCCTTCCCAGCTGAACTCAGTATACAAACTTCACCTAAATAATAGAAATATCCTTTCTGATGAGATGCATTTCTGCAAAAAAAAATTAAAAGGATAATGTCAACATTATTTTGTTGCACTCAAAATGACTGAACGTTTGATGAGAAGTTTTAATATTGAAATTGTCAAAAACTGAGGTACAAGAAAGATTTTCCTTGTAGGAAATTTAAAGTTTGGCTACATCACAGAATAAGCAGGAAGATGTGAGATTTTGGCTTCTTCAATCTCCATTTTATGAAAATGTCATCTTTCTGGAACTCTTGATGAAGGCTGGTAGTTTTCTTTGACACATTTGGTGGCTTTGAACTTCACACACTAACTGCTGAGATTAGCTCGGTTGGAGCATTGTACTAATAACAGCAAGGCTGTTCGTTTGATCCCTATATGTGGCATTCACTTGAGATTTGGACTCGATCCTTGGGTCCCTCCCAACTCAGAATATTCTGTGATTCTGATGTGAATGCCATTTTAACTGTCCATTGAAGTAGAGGCTCTCAGTAATCACTAACAGTGAATTTCACTTCCAGAAATTGTCAGAGATTTTCATTATACTATATTAAGGATCACAGAACACAGGTCCTTCATTGATTGGTCAACTATCATCTCCATGGAGTGATATTAGTGCTGAATATGCAAGTAGATTTAGTGTACCAGGCAATAGGCATGCAATATTGAGCATGTAAAATTTCTTTATCATTTGGAAGAGAAAGACCTTCCTCATGAATACTGGAATTGTTAGAAATATGTGTTATGGACTACATAGGATGGTTAAAATAGTTTGTTTTTTTTTTTTTTTTTGCTTTCCATAATTTGGAGGGACAAAGGATAAGTAATTTTTTTCAGATTTAATCTCCTTTAAACAAACCCCCTTGTTTATACAATAATTACAATCATATTTGTAGCACATTGAGAATAGTTTTGTAATTTTTTTTATTATACTTTTTTATTTTTCTTATTTGGTTAGAAAATGAAAATTATTTTCATTAAAAAAGAAAAACCAACCTTCTCTAAACTCTTACAGATCCTGACTAAAAGTTGCTTTATTAGAAATTCTCAAAGCTGTTATCTCTAACTTTAGTTTATTCTTGTACAATACATTAGTATAGATAGGCAGGTAGATGCAATGTCTCTGTTAGAGATATCGATAGGTGACATATATTTCTCAAATTCCAGCCTTTCTAATGGAAAGCAAGTGGAGCTTGGGAACAGCTGGTGTTTCTTTGATTGTTTCTGTATTCCCTGAAAAATAGAATATTTGCCCTCACCTCTGTACTCCTAAGTGGAAAGGTTGAGTGTGCCATAGTATCTACCTTCTTCAAAACTTTTAAAATCATGTTTCATCCTTTTAGTTAAAATCAACCATATTATAGAAACTCAGTATCACTACATTATTTTTCACTGCTGCTCTGGAAGCACAGGCAAAGTGTGGGCAGCCCAAGACAGTTTTCTTTGCTTACCAGACATGAGGGAAAAGGTCATTAAATATTAACATGAATTACAGTAATCAGTGAAAAAAAAAATGTAAAATTATGATGGATAAGCCACTATTCATTTATCTTTAATTTGGTGCAGAAACAATAGTTCTCAGGAACATATATATGAGAGATATGACTTCCTCATGGGACACAGTTGGGTTTCATTGATGTTTCTGTACGACATAGAATTATCCAAGGGTTGACAATTATTCATCTGGTTTAAAAGCCTCAGAAGAAAAATAAAAAAGAAGAAGATATGTCTAGTTTCTAGGTTTTTGGGGTTGTTTTTATTGTTTAATTTATTATTTTATAAGGTCATAGTGAAATGAACCAAAAGGTGCAACTAAGCCATTGCGAGAGTGTATTCTGATCCTTATACTCATGCTGTCCTGTTGGCAGTCTGCCTTAAAAGTGACAAGGAAAAATACTAGAGGGAGTATAGCCAAGGTACATTACATCAATACTGGCAAAGGTGTAGACTTCGGTGAACAGCACCCAAAGGATGAAGACCAGGTGACTGTAACCAAATAATGTACATGAAAGAGTGGAAAGGTAGAAGGGCAGTGTTCAGACAAGCCTGGAGAAAGAAGGCCTGTCAGTGGGTAGGCAACGAATGACTGTAGCAAGGCTCAGACCAATGCAGAGCTTTTTGCTTACACACACATTCAGGCTCCACAAAGCTGTTTAAAAAGTGCAATTCTAAAGAGGTAAAAACATGAACATTTAAAATCAAAGGCAGCAATTCTCTGATGTCAAGAACTAGATGCAGTGTTTTTCTTTGCCACTATCGTCTCTGATCTTTGTTTTGGTAATAAAATACTCAGGGTGAGGTCCATTTATTTGCTTCTTTGCCAGTCACTGTTATTTGCTTCAATGATTTCTTCATTCATTATTTATGATTTAATGTCCAAGGATCTCATAAGGCTGAGAGGGATCAGGACTGATAGCAGGAATTTTGTTAGCTAGTGTAGGTGAGTTTGGTCTTGCACACATACTACAGGCACAATTTAGCTCTTCAAACAAGAATTGCTTTTGACTTTGTGCCACTTCTGCCAGCTCTATATAATCAAGCACTTGAAAAGAAATTATAAGCTTTTTTTTTTCTCCTTGGAAAATAGCTCACTATTTCTCAAGCAAGAATTATCAGTGGATCTGCTGTTTTCATGCATTCGTCTCAGAGATATTGCATTGTGTTTCATGACAAGGTTTTCGTAAGGGGTGGCTTCTGTGTGGAGCTGCCAAAGCTTTCCCCGTGTACCAATGGAGTCAACAGCAGTCGATTCCAAGATACTGTCCGGGGGGGGTGATAACAAATAACAAATCAGGGGAAGAAGTTAAGAAAGAGGGAAAAAATTGTGGCAAAGCAACATCCAGAAGAGAGGAGTGAGAATGTGTGAAAGAAACAGCCCTGAAGGGATCAAACAGTGAAGAAAGAGGGGAAAGAGGTGTTTCAGGTGCTGGAGCAGAGATTCCCCTGCAGTCTGTGGTGAACACCTTAATGAGGTTGGCTCTTCCCCTGCAGCCCATGAAGGCTCACAGAGGAGGAGAGATCCACCTGCAGCCTGTGGAGAACCCCACACCAGAGAAGGTGGATGCCAAGGGTGGCTGTGACCCCATGCGAGCTTGTGCTTGGAGCAGGCAGGACCTATGGACCCATGGAGAGAGGAGTCCATGCTGGAACAAGTTTGATGGAAAGACTTGTGACCCCGAGGAAGGGACCCATGCTGGAGCAGTTTGTGAAAAACTGCAGCCTGTGAGAAGGACACATGTTGGAGAAGTTCATAGAGGACTATCTCTCGTACGAGGGACCCCACACTGGAGAAGGGGAAGAGAGTAAGGAGTCCTCCCTGGAGGAGAAAGGAGCAACAGAGGAAATGTGTGATGAACTGACCAAAATCCCCTTTTCTTACCTCCCTCTGCATCTGGGCACAGACAGTAGAGAAATTGAGAGTGAAGTTAAAGGAAACCCAGGAAGAAGGGAGTGGTGGAAGGAAGGTGTTTTAAGATTTAGTTCTTGTTTCTCATTATCCTACTCTGATTTGATAGCTAATAAACTCTGGATCCCTTTCCCCACCCACGACGTGGGGCGGCCCAGTTCTAGTTCCATTTCCATCTGAAGAACCATTCCGACGTCTTGAAGGATGGGAAAGGGAACTCCAGAGGTTTTCTCAGGGTTTTCTTCTGGCCCTGAGGCTGGAGGGGAGAGGTGCCCTCCCCTCCCCCCACGCACGTGGTCCCATGGCAGGCACAGAGACAGCACACCGGGCGTGGAGAGGAGGCAAGAGAGAGTTTATTGTTGGGGATGTTACATTTATAGGGTTTAGGAGGATTCGCAGAGTAACCAATTAGAAGTCTCAAGGGGCTTACAGGAACACCCAATCACAGGAAGGGGTTAACAAAGCCCAATGGGAAACACCTCAGGACACCTTCCCAGGACATTCCTGCATGGATAACGTTACCGTGGGGGGTGTTGGGAAGAAGAAGCATGTGTTTGCAAAGACCACCAAAAGCCATTTTAAGACACATTTAAACAACAGATTTCCCATATAATGCAGATTTACTGCCACAATAAACTAAACAAATTTCCCCAAGTGGAGAGTGTTTTGTGAATGATGGTAATTTGTGAGTGATCTCTCCCTGTCTTTATCTCCATCTACGAACCTTTCATTGTATTTTCTCTCCCTTGTCCAAGTGAGGAGAGGACTGATAGAGCAGCTTTGGTGGGCACCTGGTGTCCAGTCATGGTCAACCCACCATAGATACCTTAATAAGACCTCCTATATGGTATCTTTTTGTATGCTGTACTGTGGTTCTATTTGTATTTTTCTGATGCAGAAGGGGTTATTACAGTATTTATGCATTGTCAGTTTAAATTTTGTAAAGACAATAGATGCTTGTTATTCCCTTTTTAAGCAATAGCTATGTCATTACAGAGATCATCAAAATAGGAATCACTCCCTAAGAAAAACATTTACTTTCTCAAAAAACAATTGTAATTGCTTCTGGTTTTCTTTTTCTTAATTAATGATTTGAGTTCATATTTCCTAATAATACTGTGAAATAAAAGCAAAAATACTAATAATATCCGATCAGAATAGGAGGTTCTGTTACTCACTGTTTATACAATTAAATGTTCAACTGGACAAAAGTGGATTTATGTTTTGAGAATAGCCTTAGCAAAACTGTGGGGATGTGGCCTCTATGGAATATGGAACTGTATCTCATGATGAAAAGGATTAAATTTCAGCAGTTTCAAGAGAATATCAAAGACAAAACATGGTCAGCCATAGCTATGTTGCTACTTATGTAAGTTTTGGTTGGCTTTTTATTATTCATATCTGACTTTCTAGTTCATATTCCATCCTACCCTTGTTTGCTTCTCTGTTCTGTTCTCTGGACCCAAAAGACCCAAATATAGTACTACGTGTTTTGTCCAGAGAATCACAATTCATCTAAATAAAGGCATTCACAAGACTGGAGCAATACCTGAATTTTTGATTGTTTTGTGGTTTTTCATTGGGTTTTTTTGGTTATTTTGTTGTTGTTGTTGTTTGTTTGGGTGTTTTGGTTTGGTTTGGTTTTCCCCAAGTGAATTTTTGAACCTTTTTTTGGTATTTTTTTCAATCAATGTCTAAAGCAATTATTAGTTCACTACTTTGGTCGATGATGTGGGACAAATAGTATCAGTAATACGAAATACTTAAATAATGATGACCATAGTAACAACAATAACAATAATAATCACTTCAAGTGATTAAAACAAGAATATTAGCAATAATAGCAGTAATACAAAATGAACACACATCTCATACAGGTTGAAAGGTTTGCAACAGGAATCATGAAATCAACACAGAGTCCCTTCATTTCATCAAATATCAACACAACAACTTCCACGCTCTGTAATTTCTACACGTTCTCTTTTGTTCTGTGTGAGGATTTAAAATCTACAATGCTATACCATGGCCCTAATGAGCAATACATTGAATACACAGGAATAGAAAAGAAAGTCTCTGTCCATAAGAACTAAAGTGCTAGAGGGGAAATAAGAAAAATAAAAAAAACCCAAAAATAGAACCAGATGAAATATATGACAATAAACTAGTGGCATTGGTCAGAATGATAAGTTCTCTGCATAACCAGTTTGTGATTTTACCTAATACTTTTTGTCAGGTCAATAATCATTCTTTCTTTGCTATACCTCCTTTTGAAAGTGCAGATCTTACACTTGTTATTGAGGCAGCAAATATCTCATTTGGAGACTTCAGAGACTTTGAAAACACAACCTGAGTTTTCTAGCCTTTCTCCTTTTCATTAAAATTGTTACTGTCACATTTGTTTCCAGAGCAGTTTATTCTCAATTGCTGAACATTTCTGATTCTGACTTGCAATCTTGTCAAAGACACCTGAAATCGGATTTTCATGAAATACTGAAGAAAATAATTTTGAGGTATTAGTCTCTTCAGCTTCTGAAACAAAAAGAATTTTTTTGTATTCTTAATTTTTTCAATCTTTGCTGATTATCGAACACAAAAAGGAACTGAAGGAAAAATTGTATTGAATTTGAGTGTAAGGCATAGTCCAAATATTTCTGCAAGCATGTTGTCTTGAAACATCACGTCAATGAATGACTGAAAGAATGATGACACAAGGGATTGGTAATGACATCTAAAATCTTAGTTTAGTAGCGACAAAAGTTGTTAATTATCATAGGTACTTTAATTTCCAGAAAGCAGTTCTCAGAATTTGCCCTTGAATATAAATGGCCTCATCACATAAAAAGTATTTCCCACCTTTAAAGGTAGTGTTAGTGGAGGACATGAGGTGGACCCATGTACACAGTGTGAGACCCTAGAGATGTCCAGACTACTAGGTTCAGCTGCCTGTACCAGCCATATGATGACCAAACTTCTCAGGGACAGCTTGGGGCGAGGCTGTCTCCTGGGTCTTGCTTTCCACTGCATGAGTTGGACAGAGGAGAGCAATATTTATGAATACTCTAGTCTGCTTCCTTCTGCATGTGACTGAGGAAGCACACTGCAGCAGACACATCATACACAGCTGCAGAAAAGTCTGAGCATTACTCACTCAAAGTCAAATTGTTGGAGTGAGGTATATCTTCATACTGCCCTGGGAAGTAGCTTGCCTTGCCAGGATGGCGGCATGCTGAAGGTTCATATGGAGACATTCACTGCTTGGATAGAGATGAAATGTTGGAAATATAAAAACAGGACTTCATCTCTTCATCTTCTAGTGCTACTATGTTACTCCTGCATTTTGGATTTGTTGTATTTGCACCAAACTAGTCAGCATATTGGCCCTTCTGTACTACAAGGATTTTATAAGTGGAGTCGATCAATATTCATGCACTTATTTAAAACCTTTTTTTCCATTTAAAATGGCCTTGCCTTCAGGGTTAACCTTTCTGTGAGGAAGGCTTTTAAGATTTATCTGTATATGTATGTGTTTTTTCAAGATTTTTGCTGAAAAAGTAAAATAGTACATAGTGCTTTTCAGCAAGGTCTAAAGTCCTTTTCACAGGAAGGCAGCTTTAGGAGGGCTAAACAAGGGGAAAAAATAGAAGAAATGGAAAACATAAATTTTGAATGTCTAAATTATTTTCCCACAAATGATTATTTGAGGTTTGAAAGAATATAGTAGAACAGACACAGAGAAATGAGACTTTTAGATTTTTTTTCATAAATCACCTTTTTACTTCCTCCATATATTTTCAGTAGCTGTGTTTTTATCTCTTAAAATGCTGTAGGAAATTTGTGTATGTACTTACTTGAGAATATATGCATATATATATGTATATGTACAAAGGTTATATGACATGTTCAGTGCAAAATTATAATCATTAACAATTCACTTATCATCAGGTTCACAGTCCTTACAAAGATTCTTCTTGAAATTGTGGCCCTTGAGAAGCTAATGGGAGATCTGCTGTTGACTTCAACAAAGTCAGGGTTTTTTATCTTCAATATCTTGGACAGAATATTTGTTTTCAGTGGAATTTTCACCAGTGGTTGATATTACATCTTCGTTGTCCAGATGTCTGTGGAGATTTTGGGAAGGTTTTTATGAGGCACTTGCATTTCAAATAAGATTGTTTACAGGTTGGAATTTCAACAACTGAAGTTTAATTAGCTGTACCTCCATTGTCTTCTCCCCGATCTTGAACAGGAAATCAAAATTATTACTCTTTTCAGATGAACTACTTTTAGTAATACATCTTCTTCAAATACATTTTAAAAAGCTCATATTTTCTGTTTAATCTCTTTCATATCCTGTTGTTTTAATGCTGGAGGTGCCCTTTTTACTTTCTGAAAAGATAGGTGATTTTTCTGCAGCCTCAGTGAATGGGTTTGTAGGGGCTTTTTTCTGCTCTGGTAGGACATAAATTTTTAATTCAAACCAAAGACTACCTGATCAGGTCCAGAAGATAGGGTGAGCCTTTTTTTCATTAGAGATCCCATGGGAACGATGACCAGGCCATTGGTTCCATTTTCTTTCATTTTAGGAAACAACTTCAGAAAGCACTGGTGTAGGAGGTATGATAAATCATTAATTGCATGAGATGAAGGTCTATATGTTGACAAAGAATAGCATGTTGTAGTCTTCTAGTGTTTGCCATCACTACTTTTAAGTGGTTTGTTTTGTTGAAGCTGAAATATTGCTAGGAATTGCGTTCAATTTTATTATGATAAAGCTAGTTACTATGTATTTTTATCTGAAGTTTGATTATAGCAATGTTGAGAATTAGATGTTTTGTTTTCAGTTTTTTTGTGCTCTTTACGGAATCTCGGAAGCTGAAATATAAGGAATGAGCATTGATATTTCAGCACAGATTTCACAGCTGAAATAAAGTCATGCTTCTGAGCTGAAAGGATATAAGATACACATGAGCATCAAAATAGGAGAGAGATGAGAGAGAAATAGCAGGAATAGAACCTTGAAGACAAGAATAAGGATTTAGAGAGTAACTGTGGAAGGAAATCAGAAGCCAGTGCAGGACTCAGGTAATAGAGTGATGTCATGAGGAGAGGCCATGAAGAAAAAGCTTCTAGCTATAAAGGGTTAAGACTTCAGGGAGGGAAAGATGTGAGAGTTAAGAAAGAATAATCTGCAAGGGGAAAAAGGACTCAGACATTGACCAAAGATTAACAAAAGGGGAGGCGAGCTAAAGATGGGCTTTGATTGGAATTGAGAAAAAGTATTGACGATACTCTTTTTCCCTTTGCTTGCTCTGTCTCTTATGCTCTCTTATCACTTACTCCAAGCAGAAGTTTTTCTTGAAAAGATATGAGAGTTTTCATGTGGTCTGTGAGTTTACAGTACTGATATTATTTGGAAAACACTCAAACATTAGAGTAAGAATTTTCAGTGCAAGGAGATGCACTAAATATCAGCATTTTCTCAACAAAGTAATGACATAATTAAGAAGCATCCTGAAATAGGCAGCAACTTGGAGAGTACTTCCAAATAGATGGACTTAGAAAACTTGGATCTTAAAGAACACCAGTTAAGGCTCCCCATTTTAAAACTATCTGGATATCTCCCTGACTTAGGAGCAGGGATAAAGAGATAGTCCAAATTTATGAGCTAATCAACAGATTTAATGTGCTGTTTTTTTCAAGTAATTTCAGTTGTGAATACATGCACAGACTGCTTTGCAAAGGCAGCAGCCAAATGCTTGCCAGACTCATTTATTTGCCTGAGTGTCAAGCCTTCAGGAGTCATATGCGACTGCATAGCCTGTTTCATATGTCTCACAAGAGCATGAATTGAAATCTACCAGTTTCCATTAATCATACTGTAATTCATAAACTGTTCACCACTGTCATCAATAAAATTTATATATGCAGTGCAATTTGCAAAGTGTAAATTCATGTACCTTATTTGATTAGTAATATTAAGTGCGATAATATCAGATCTTTACTTTTTTCATGTTTGTAGAAAATTTTCATCGGTGCAAACATATCCATGGGATCAGTGTGCCCATCAGAGTCTAGGAGAAAATGCATATTATTTTTTCTGCTGGAAAAAGGGAAAAGTGATGATATAATGACCCACTTCCTGATGGACTGTCTAATCTTCATTCTAATTTATCTCTTGCTGAGAAATGTTTATATTTTTGTAAGCCTCACTAGTTCCAGGTAACCAGCTTTGAGTAAAGGTTTTAAGACTTTTAGATTTTTGTTGCTTCTTCTAGCTCATTAGTTTTTTCTGTCATAGAAAAAAAGAGCTACTCCCATTAAATTCTAATGTATGAAGTTGACAAGTAAGCCAGTAGTCAACCAAGTAGTTCATGGTGAGCAGTCCTTGAAGCTGGAGATTGAGCCATACAGAGCCATACTGTAACTTGCTAGTACAAACCTTCAATGAACTTTTATGGATGAGTGAAACGATGCGGAGAGGAAAATTTTATCAGGGTTATATTTGTCATAATGCTATGGGACCTGGTTGGACTAGAAATTAAGCTACTTTAAAAGGCAATATGGTAGGAAATAGTTTATTTTAATAGTTTAGAGTCACTAGCCTGATGCCCTGAAACCTTGCTTGGAATAAAGTGCTCCGAGAAAGATTTTTTAACAAATTATTTTTATTTATATTGTCTCTCATCCTGTGGGTTTTTTATTTCAAAAAAAAAGTGATGTTAGTTAATTTAATTTTTAAACTAGCTTTTCAAATTCTAAGCTTTGTGAGTGGTTCTGACCTGCTCAGAAGAAAAATTCAAATAGATCCACTTTGATGCTATCTGCTTTCGGGTCTGTTTCACGTTGACCTACCAGCAATTCATTTGAGAATCTGGGCAAGAGACTGTTAAGCCTTCAGAAAGTTAAACTAGATGTAAGACTTTATTAACCTACGTGGTAGGCCAGACAAAAGAGATGCAGAATATTTAAGTTTATTTGTAATAACACTTGTCTGATACTTCTGAAGAAGGAAAACTGGTAACCTCCTTCTCCTATTCAATTTACTGCTTCAATAAGTTTGTAGAAATAGGTTTCCGGTAAGCAGAAACTTGTAAGTGTGAAACTTCCTGAATCTTCAGAAAAGAACTTGGAAAGAAACTTATATAGTAATATATTGAATCAAACTAGATTACACTTAATCACCATAAGTGGAAATCACATCCTTACTTCTTAAAAGGAATTTACTTGGATCACATCAAAGTAACAATCCCAAATGAAGATTGATCTGTGTAACTGTGATCCCTGTACTTTTCTACTTGTCATGCTTTAATCCCATAAGCTATGAAGATGCAGGAAACAGATCAGCTCCCTGGTTACATTTTACCTGGTTATACTTACTCATATGATCTTCATTTCTGCTTGACAGCGGGTAGCCTATAATTTTATCAAGGATAAAAATGTATAACAAGTAAAACCAGGAGATGCAGGCTAAGTCATTAAAAATAGAATGACCTCTTTATTTCTCATCATGCATTTCTCCCCTTCTGTTTAAATAGCTTACTATCCTTCAAGTTAGGAAATTAAGTGGTCGACAGATGAATCATGCTGCTTGCAGGTACTAGAAATACATACACTTGAGGCGTGAGGTTATTAAAATGTCTGCATGCTACTTATTCCTCTAAAAAGAGTGAAAAAAAATCTGCTCAAATACATTGGTGGTTTATGAAAGCCCAGATTAATTAATAAAGTCTAATCGTTTACTGTATATGCCAAATAGCAAAACCTAGGTTTGAATTTTTATATACTCCTTTTATTTCCTCCGTAAAACATCAATTCCCTCAATGTTCACTGGTGGACTGCCTTGGAGGTACTGAAAGATGATGGATATATACTCCAGAGATGTTAGATTATTAAAACCATGGTAAAGTGATGAGCCTGAAGGCATGACCATTGTTATTGGCTGGTGTGACTTCATGGGCCTTTGGATTCTGCTTCTCTCTGCTGTTCCTCCTGTGCATCTTTGCAAGCAGTTGCCTTGTAACTTTTCATTTTCTCCTGATCGAAAGTCTTTTTTCCCACTTGTCTATGCTTCTCTGTTCTTTTTCTCTGTTTTGGGGATGTTTTTTGTTTTGTTTTGTTTTGTTTTTCTTTCTTCTAGTTAGTCTTTTGCACACGCTAATACTGGAAAAGCAAAATCTTGACATGATGTTCTTCTACACACCTCCATTAAGGACTAAAGAAAAAAGAAAAAAAAGAATGTTTTTCCTCTCATTAGCTACGTTACTATGAATATTGAAAATTAAGTTAACCTAGACCTAAATTTTTGTTTGTTTGTTTGTTGTTTTTTTTCCCCTGGGTTTTATTTTTTATTCTTTAACAGGTGTCTGCATAGTTGCCCTTAGACTCTGAGGCTTCTGCTTAGGGAAAGCTGATACAGAAGAGTTGATCTTTGGCTGAGGAAATTTCAAAAAGTTTAGAGAATTTTGACAAAAGCTGAAACAAGCAATCCTCTGCAGATGAGGAAAAGGAGCAGCTAAAGCAAATGGTGTTACTCCTATATAAAATTAATTACTTCTTTTTTAACCATCCTTCATTACTGTTTGAGTGGGGGTTTTTTCACATCTCTAGGCAGATGAATGGCAGAACAAAGGCCATATGTCTTACCTAAGTAAGATATTTTTAGGCTGTGAGTAGGTCTTTATCAAATGGATGAATTTCTCTTGTCATGTAGCTATTTTACAGCCCTCCTTTACACCATATGGTGTCCCAAATAAAGTATTTTATTCATACCTAAACTACTTAAGCATCATGTCAAAAGTTTCCAGTGATGCCCATGTACAGCTTGAAGATGCTACTAAGAACCCAGAACCCAATGCAACAGATATACGATGCTGTGGCTAGGGTAAGATCTTGGATCAAGCAAAAAAAGTAATTCTATTCTACCTGCAGATTATGACAATATTTTTGAACAGCGTATTTCCATATAAGCAGCAATGGCTTAGGAAAAGTCTGGAGTTTTCCCACCTAAGAACTTCTGTCTCATGCTGTCTTTTCCACTACATTTTACTACAAAGGGAATGAACAGCTTTTCTAACTTAGAAACCTCAGCTGAATCCTTACTGGTAACACTTTTATTGTTTCTTAGGAAATTACAACTATTTTTGAAAAATTTTAGTAAAATTGTGATATGTGCACGTGTCTGTGTGGGCACGCACATGTAAGACATTGGGGTTTAAAATTGCAATATCATACAAAATAAAATGGGATAATCATCAATAAGAAGATATTAGCTAAATGAGTGTATTTACATCTTACATGTTGAAGAAATGGACATCTTTGTAAAGCACATCTTTTTAACTCTTTCTTATGTTAGGATAGGATCCTCATGGAAACACTGTTAAGGCATGTGCAAGACAAGAAAATGATGTCAGACAGCCAGCATGGCTCAACTAAGGGAAAATCATGCCTGACCAATCTGATGGCCTTCTATGATGGAGTGACTGCAATGGTCGACACAGGAAGACTGAGTGATATCAACTACCTAGACCTTGGACACAGTCCCACTCAACATTCTTATCACTAAATTGCAGAGATATAGATTTGAAGGGTGGACTATTTTGTGGATAAGAAATTGGATGGATGGATGGATGCAGCCAGAGTTGTGGTCAATGGCTCTGTCCAGGCAGAGGCCGGCAATAAGGACTCTGGTTTGGGACTGGTGCATTCAGTATCTTCATCGATGTCAGAGACAGTGGGATAGAGTGCACCCTCACCAAGTTTGTAGATGTCACAAAGCTGAGCAGTGCAGCTGACAAAAAAAGGAAGGGATGCCATCCAGGAGGAACTGAACAAACTTGAGAATGGGACTCACAGGAACCTCATGAAGTTCAAAAGTCCAAGTGCAAGGTGCTGCACCTGGATCAGAGTAATCCCAGATATGAGTCTCCCAGACTGGGAGATAAAGTCATTGAGAGCAGCCCCATGTAGAAGGACTTAGGGTTTCCAATGGATGAAAAGCTGGATATTGGTCAGCAGTGTGTGCTTGCAGCCCAGCAGGCAAACTGCATCCTAGGCTGCACAAAAAGAGGGGTGACCAGCAGGTTGAGGAAGGTGATTCTGTCTCTCTGCTCTGATGAGAACCCACTTGGGAGTACTGCGTCCAGGTCTCCGGTCCTCAGAACAATAAAGACAGGGACCTGCTGCTTCATTGTAAGACTCCAGCCGTGGGAGCTGCCAGCTAGGGGGTTTACTTTAATATATAGATATAGGTTTCTTTAATACCTCAAGATAGTGTCATGAGAATGAGCCATGGGCTTGTTCCCAAGAGATTTCTTTATTAATGTAGTGGAGAAAATAAGGGAGCTTGACCAAAGTTCAAAAAGACACCACACAAGCTAGAC
This sequence comes from Chiroxiphia lanceolata, assembly GCF_009829145.1. Classification (NCBI taxonomy): domain Eukaryota; kingdom Metazoa; phylum Chordata; class Aves; order Passeriformes; family Pipridae; genus Chiroxiphia; species Chiroxiphia lanceolata. The sequence continues at coordinate 61,936,192 of NC_045638.1, forward strand.
AAAAATGTTCCACCACAGTACCAACTCAGTACATATACTATTAATCCACAACACTTAGAATCCAACCAATCCACAACACTTATGCCAAAATCCAATAAATCCACAACATTTAAGTGAAGATCCAATCACTCCAGCTCCAAGTCACTCGAAGCACCAAGAAAGGAACAAAGAAAGAGAAGTAGAGGGAGTAAAAAGAGAAGAGGGAGAGACGGTTTGTATAGCTACCACTGAAACCTTGTGGAAGACCAGCTCTCACATGTCCAGATGTCAGGGCTGCAACACGAGGCTAACACATGCCCTTGGTTTTATCTGCTCTGGTCCCTATGGCCAACCCCGCCGGGCGGGGTTTCTGACCCACCAGATACTCTGGGGTTCCAGAACAGGGTGAGGAGCTGTGTCCTCACTGTCCCTGTCAATCTGAGACTGGGTTAGGGGCTCCAGGAGGTGTGGTGTGTTATAGTTTTACCAGACTGCTTATGATTGACAGCTACTCCTGGTCTATATGGGCCATATGTGTGAGCCTCTATGGGGGCTCCAGGGACCTGCTATGCCATCCCACCTCTGTGAGGTTTGACCCATCCCTTCCCCCTCCACACACACACCACACACTCCCCACAAGGTGGTTCTGATCCAATAATAACTGATCTGGTGTATAACACTCATGAGGGCCATGAAGTTGATCAGAGGACTGGAGCACCTCTCCTGTGAAGACAGGCTGAGACAGCAGGGGGTTGCTCAACACAGAGAAGAGAAGGCTCTAGAGAGATCTCATTGCAGCCTTCCAGTACTTAAAGGGGCTTATAAAAAGGAGGGAGAGTGACTTTTTACAAAGGCAGATAATTATAGGAAAAAGAGGAACAGTTTTAAACTAAAAGAGATTTTTTTACTGTGAAGGTGTTGAGGCACTGTAACAGGTTGCCCAGAGAAGTTGTGGATGTTCCATCCCTGGAAGTGTTCAAGGCAAGGTTGAATGAGGCCCTGAGAAACCTGATTTACTGGGTGGCATCTCTGCCTACCGTGGGGTGGTAGGAACTAGATGATCTTCAAGATCTCTTTCAACCCAAATAATTCTATGATTCTGTGACCTCTCTTTTGCTGAGCCCAAGTTGCCATTTGCCCAGTGCTGGAGCTTGGTGGTATTCAGGAAAATCCTGCCACTGTGAAGGTGCAATATGCTTCCTCTTCTTTCCTTCTGGTTCTGTTGCTCTGCTAGGACTGGGGCTCGTTCAAAACAAAAAGCAAAGAAATAAGACTCTGAAAGATTTTAGAGAGGTTTATGCGGGAATGGATCCCACTCACCCCTAGGTAACATGCTCACAGACCCCTTACCTTTTATCCCTTGTGTAATTACAATCCAAGTAAGACACCAGGGTTAAAGGGAGAGAAACTGACTTCATAGGGCATGAAGCCAACTGTAGGTAAATTTAGTCTGCTGCCAGCAGAAGTGACAGATAAAATACACTTCCCAAATTTCTATGCATATCTAGTACAAAGAAAATAAAAGACTATTTAGCTCTCTCCCAGGCTGCAGAGCTGTCCAATCTGTTGTTAGAAAACACAATCACGTCTAAAACAATTAATATTTTTGTTTCCAGTGTGAAAAACTATTTATTCTGTATATTAAGTGGCAGTCAATATTAACAAGCATTTTTGCAGTTCAACTAGAAAGCATGTATCTTCTCAAAAGTGATGGCTGATGCAGCTATTGTGCTGCTGTCATGACAAAAATAAGGCCTTGTGATTCTGAAAGGCAGGCAAAAGAGTCTGAAAAATTTTCCAAAAGACCTAATATCAGAACAAAAATACCTGAGTCAGCCAAGCCTATCCTCTGACTTTTCTGATTCTAGAATATATTGACAATAATTATTTGTATCACTTAAACTTCCAAAACTTCAGTTGTAAATGTATAAAACTAATAGTTATCAAAATCTCATCTGCTTTTAGAATTCCTCTCCTCTCCTCTCCTCTCCGAACCTCTCCGAACCTCTCTGAACCTCTCCGAACCTCTCCTTTTTTCCTTTTTTTTTCATTTTTCTTTTTTTCCTTTTTTCCTTTTTTTCTCCCTCCCTCCCTCTGACACCCCTGGAAAAAAGGGTGCACTCAGGTAAGCGACTGCAATATCACTCAAGTTCATGTTTAATTTATCCACTAAATTAACTCACATCAAACCTCAGAAATACCCTTTAAAGCACTTAAAATTATTCACCTGTTAAAAAGTATAAGTACATCTGGATATCTGGAGCTCATGTTGTGGTCATATAACAACAGATCTATTCTGGTCTATTAATGCCTAAAAACAGAGTAATAATACCCCAGAGCTGTTCAGCTACCAGGAGTCCCTCAGTGTGCAGCTGCTGCAGTGTGAATTTGAAAAAGCCTCTCTGTTTACTCTGAGTTTGCTAACAGCCATATGCTCCTAACTGGGAAAAACTACTGCTCAGATTAATATCCCTGACCTCTTAGTAGCACAACTTTATGATACACTTAGTACCACATCTCTAACCTGCTTTAATAATAAATTGCTTTCCCCTACAATTCATATGAAGAATAAAATTGTCTTAAAATCCATGTAGCATTTACTAATTGTAACTAAAGTAGTAAATTTGAACAGAGCCAAAGCTCACTGACAAAAATGTACATTTCTTTTCTCTTTCAATGTAGTTAATCTGTGACTGTAATTTGTTATTACCTGAAGGCATAGAGTGTTTTCAGTACACGGAGGAAGGTGCTATAACACCAAAGTAAGACTGATGGTCCATTTATGCTTCTCCTAGTTTACTTTTAAGAAACACACATATACAAATTAAAATGTGAATATCCAACATTTTTAATAGATTACACTTCATTTGCTTTTTATTTTTGTTAGAATTATTTTGTTTGCTTTTTCAAAATTACATTTTTCATTTGAAACATATACTGGATTCTAGTTTATGAAAGCTTATTGAAAATTTAGTGCAATATCTTATTTTGGTACCTCCATTTCCAAAAGTTCTAATATTCTTAGACAGTCAGCAGGATGTCTGGTTGTCTGCAATATGAATAGCTGAACATTTCTTGTAAAAAGGGAATGCACTATGTTGCTGGAGTTGCATGAAAAAAGTCTTTAATGATATGGAAAAGGCTCTAGGACCTTGGATGTCAGTTCTGGGAGAGATGAATTTATAGGTAAAGCAATCTCTCTCCTCAAACTGACATCTAAGATCCCAGAGGCTTTCTCCATAACACTGAGGATTTTCTTTTTTTCATGATTTTCCGACAGTATAATGCATGGTGCATATAGTATTTAGAGAAATTTCACACCTGAAGCAATTATGACAAACTTGGGCTTAGAAAATGCCCACACCCCTTCAATTTTACTGAATAACTTCTAGGTTTTGCAATAATTTGCTTAAGAAATCAGGAAGAAGTTCTTTGTAATGAAGGGCAAAGGAGATCAGAGTTCAAAATCAAGTTGTTATATTTACTTTCTATTGAAGTCTCTTCTATATGTTCAAAATAGGTAAATGAACCAATCCTGAAAAATAAGCTACGAGGTCTCTGTACATCTAAATTAAACAGTGCATTATCATTTTAATGTCTCCATTCCACTTATTACAGTAGATCTCTTATCATCACCTACACTTCTCAAAGAAATTGTCCAAGCCTGCATCTTTTTCATTACACAGTAATGTGAGTTTTCTGAGTTCCTTTTCTTAAACACAACAGTCAATATGAGTCCATAGGAGTTTGCCATTGATTTGAATGGAAACTTTACTTGGTCTTACTGATTTGCAATAACCTTACTATCTCAGACCAACCAATGTTGATTGTTTCTTTTGAACAAAGAAAGCCCACACAACAATCTCTTCTCTTTCCTCCACAGATAATATGACACTCTAATATGCAGGGCCTTATATATTTTTCTTTGCAGAAGTATATCCCTTAAGGAAGCTTATTATTAGACAATTTGATTCTGAGCATATTTGGAAATGGAAAGGTAACAGTTAATTTTAGTGGAAATCCTCAGAGTTTGCAAATCAGTCCAGCTGAGGATCTCAGTTCTTATAAAATTCTTAACTACTAAAATGCACTGATGTTTTAATGTCCTTCTTCAAGTGTATAACTCTAAAAGGAACATCTTTCAGTATTATGGGAGAATAATAAAACCAGTGAGTCCACAGGTTGTTGAGAGGAGTAACCTTGAGTGACTTCAATAATAATTCAAGTAGTTATTAGAAAACAGTTTAAATTACATGAAAGTATTTGAACTCAATTAGCAATATATAATCATATCACATTTTTCAGATTAATTAAAAAAATATTCTATTGGCACTGATTTGCTATATATAAACCTCTGTTTTTTAAAGGTGGTTTGGAGGCAGAATAAATAACAAAAAAAATTCTGCCTGACATTTGAAGGAAATAAGTAGACAGCGAAAAACCAAAGGAAATGATGAGGTCATATACCAGTTCAATCAGCCTGTTTCTTTTCTTCTGTGTTTTCCTATCAAACTAGAATATTGTGTTTATAATATTTAGTATATTTCATAGTCACATCAGTCAGTGTTTGTGATGAATACAGAAACTTTAAAACATCACATGTGGATATATAACAATGTACTATGAAAAGATATTAAGATACTGTATTCAACAACATCATTCTGTGTCTGTGCAAATGAAACGTGAATCAATTATTTCAGATCAGCTGTCAATTGAGTGGAAAGAATGATTTCATTTCATTATAAAACAGTGCTGCAAGAATTACTTAAAGTGGTATTTTCCTCAGAGAAATAACTAGAAATCAAAGTTTTTTCCAGGTACAGAGGCACATTTTGCTCAGCTGAAAAGAAAATATTTTATTTATTTTTTATGATTTTTAAAGCCTTTTGATGCTCTTTGTATTGATGATATTTTAAACTTACTTCATTAAAAACCAGCAACTAAACTGTCAAAATATTCAGGTTTTCTTAAGTCAAAAATATTTTGTTGAAACCGTTGAGAGAATTTTATACAATTTTGGAAATAATTTAAATCCTGCCTTCCACCCATGCCAACATAGATTTATTTCGGGAAGAAAAAGTATTCAATGAAAAAAATGCTAATAAAGGCTTCCTTTCTAGTGGTTGAAAGTTGGTCATGTCTGTTCCTAACACAGCCATAGGTAGCAGAAAAACCTCCTTTATATGCATAATGTTGCTAGAGTATCACTGTAGGTTAAGTTCAAATGCTAAAGTCATCCCTCACATAATGCTTTTGAAGTCGCTTAAACCATGATCAGGTTTTAGCCATGGTGGTTACCAAGGCAGTTGTGCTTTGATCTCGCAGCTTTTCATTACTTGGAAGTTCAGAGTGTTTAGTGTGCCTGTAGCATAGTACGAGACAGAAAGTACCACTCTCTCACCCAGCACACTCAAAAAGTCTTGTCTCTCATACTGAGGCAGGTCTATTAACTTTAGTGAGACTGGCACAACTGAAAAGAAAAACTAGACTGGGAATTACCCTGTTGGTCATACTTACCCTAGTTGTGTATATTTATCTATGTCTGTAAAATGCATCACATAAAAATGTACAGCCTGCCAAACAGTGATATATAGTGTCAGTTTAACACAGTGCTTTGCACTTTGTGTTCCTCCCCACCGATTCCTATTGTAGGTGGCAATCACTAAACTTGCATTCAAGGTAAGAAAGAGACTTTCCTGGCAGCGATGCCTGTTTCTAAGCAGACTCCATGAGTAATTGTGTGGGCAGCTTTCAAGTTGCCTGTGGGTCACTCATGATTAGACTGCTGATGAGAAATCTGTACTACTTTCTCCCCTTGCATGTTATTTCTTTTTAATTCACTTTGATTCAGGGAATGTATTTTTTTTATCTAGCTATGAATAAGCTCCTGTAAATCCAGTTAATGGAACTGTACAGAAAGAGACCTGTTGTAAGACAGTATGGGAATATGGGTGTAACACTACAAATGTACAGGTTTTATGAAGTTTAAGATATCCCCTACTTCTGATGTCTCTCTTCACATTTTTATTTGAGGTGTACAGCAGAGGCAAGATGCACACACTTTTTCCTTTGATCATATGAAGGCACGTATTTATTTTAGATGAATGGAATTAAAATTATTTTCTTTTTGAAAAGCCTTGTATTATAGTGTAAAAGCTTTAATTTGGAAAGGTCACAATCCTATATTTGGAATGAGTAAAATGTTGGTGGATAAAACTCATTTTCATCCCTGAAGTTTTCATTTGTTGCTTTCAATAATAATATTTGCATTTCCACTCTGGTGGGAAAAAAAATTGTCTCTTTTAGTAAAACGGACAGATAGGAAGCCAGATAATTGCCATGTGCTTGTATCTAACTAAGAGGAACAATAACAAAATGTAATATTTTTGAACTAAAACTGAATTTCTTTGTAAGGAATACAGGAGGAGGATAGTGGATGATTTTTACATTTTCTTTTGACAGCATCAGTTTTCAGAGCAGAACACAACGCTGTTTGTGAAAAGGAAAGGTCTCTGCCTGGAGCTCACAGGGGTTTTGAGTGAGCTTAGTAGCCACTGATGTTTGGTTTATAAATAGAAAACTTTAAAAGAGTGTGCCAGTGTCAGCTCTGCTTTCTGTGGTGTCTCATGGCGTTGACAGGGATTCGCAGCACCCATCTCAATGTTCCAATGATCAGGAGTGTGAAGTCTCTGAGGGAAGATGTGTGAAGGCAGGGTGAGGATGGTAGAGTTTCTGATTAATTACGAAGAAAATTAAAAGGAAACCGTACATATTTACATTATACTATAGAATGTATACACGTAAAGGGGAAGGCACAAACTGTGTAGCCTTGAGTCAGACACAGCACCCTTATGGCCAGCAACAGTTTTGCCATTGGCTCTTGTTTGCAAGATTTCACTCTTAATTACACCCTGAAGCACCTAGGAATATAGAGGTCAGTGTTTCAGTTTTTCTTATTGAGATTTAAGGTTGTTGCCACCCCCTCTTGGGTGAACAGAGTTCTAGTGTTTCCAGTTGTTCTGGAATAGCAATTGGATTAAATCAGAAACTAGCATTAAAATCATTTTAGGTGACTGTTCTGTAATAACCACATCTGAGTGAACTGTCTGTCTTCTGGGGAATCTTCAATAGTGAGGTTGGTTTTGTATCTTTTCAGTACTTAAAAATGTAATATTTTATTCATAGGAAATCTACAATCTGGCAATTGCTCAGGACAGGAGGAACTATTGTTTTATAAGCTTTACAACTTTGCCCAACATATGTTCGAAAATCAAGAAGGGAAAACATATGTCAAGGGATTCTGCATTGCAAAAAGTCTTACGAAAGAGAAAAGATTACAAGGAGACAGAATGAGAAAGTATTAAAATGACAGGAATCCCATGAATATTCAGTCAATAACGTATCACTGCTGATGTGCACTAAGGGCTCCTGAGTACTGAACAGTATGGGTTGGGAGAAAGGCAGACCATACATCTTTACAACTTTCAGATACTCTGGCACAAAAAGGATACATTAAAACTTAAGAGGTCACGGTCAAATACATAGCACTTTGGAATTCATGCTTGCCTTCAACTTGTATTGCACAGGATGGGCATAATGTTACTACAGAACTGAAAATATATTCAAATAGTATTTAATTTTTTTTTTCAAAACAGGCTTTAATTCTTGTTTTAAAACTCTTTAGCAGCCCCTTACAAGAAAGGGTACTATTCAACATCAAATGTGCATCTCGTGTCAGAGATAAAGGTCAAAAATGTACTGCAATGTCCACTGAATGGAGTGAAGATTAAAAGTGTAGCAGGCCGGGTTATCTGTGTCTTAGTCCCTCTGCTAAACTTCTACACTTAAAGATAAGCAGAATTTAATGGGAACTCTTAATTTCCTATTTTTTAAAAAATTAAATATCTGTAACACAGGGTTTCATTTACTTTCAGTAATATTGTTATGTCTGTAAAATTGTATGATACAGCTGTTATAATGAATAAATTTTATCTGGCCTAGACAATTAAATTATTTTAAAAACATTTTTCTTCATACATAAGAATAGAATGTTAGCTATTTAGTCAACCATGTAAGGATTTGAAATTTCTGCTTCTCTAACAATAATGCCTTGCAATTGCCTATCTGAAAGACAGGGAAAAGGAGAATCAAGCGTAAAGGTTAGTGCCTTTGACTGAAATATCCCTAAGAGTAGATACTTCTAAATTTAACTGAGAAGGAAAGTGAAATAAAAAAATCAGTTGGAGGAGAATAAAAACACATACAAGATACGACTCTGAAAGTCATTTACAGACATTTACTCTACAAGTCTTTTACAGACATCTCTGAATATCAAGGAATACAAGTCTACGCTACATTCCAGTACCGCAATGTGAACACCTGTTTAGAAAGAGCACAAGTTAACAGTATGGAATTATTAATCTTTTGAAATCTTTTGAAAGGCATCTATAGCAAATATTCTATGAACTTAAATCTTGGGCATTTCTGCCCTCACCCTATAACTGAAGGTGTTTCATCTTGTTTCAACATGCAAGAGTCTGGTGGGGGCAGTAGGTCCACACACATACATGTTTTATATAATCCTTCTACCTGAGGCAACATTCAATTCTATTATACAAAAAACATATACCATTAGATGTCTCACAATACAATAAAGAAAAATAAGCATATAAGTGTAAATTTCAAATTAAAAAAATATTTTTTCTCTGTGTTAAACCACTGAAAATGGAGTATCATTCAGTATATATTCTGAAAAATTTCATGGTGTAGTCTTTTTTATGTATTGTATCTAAAAATTTAATCTGGTGGTAAAACATTTGAACAAAGCCTTAAATTGGATCTGTTTATCCTATGCAGCAATTGTCTAAAAATTTTTAGTCACGTAATTTTTATTCTTTTTGTTTTAGACCCACCTAAATATTTGAGGTGGTAGAACTTATAACATAAACACAACACATATTAAATGCTACTTGATCTGAAATAAACAAATAATATACCACAATACTAGTTTCTGTTCTCCACTATTTGCACTAGCTTAGGCTGAGCAAAATCTTTAATGTAATACACCTAGAAATAAATAAAAGCATGTGTTCTGTAAACCAAAGTTATCAAACATAAAAAGTGACAATGAAAATAAGAAAAAATGAACCCCATGAACTCAGTAAAGAATAAAAATATCATATCAATTACATGTCCATTTTTAACAATTTTGTGTTTTCTGTAGACATTGAAAAGTGGAGTAATCATGCTTAATTTATAATATCTACCAGGATATCGATACTGGATAAGATGCTGAGTATAAATGAAATTGAAGATTAAATATAATACAATACAGTGATTGATTTTGAATTTTGCCATCACCTCCTATGCTGTGTTAGCCTCTGGCTTTCTAAACCCATTTGGCAGAGCTGTGTTTCTTTCTGCCCTAGTGTTATTTAAAGAATGAACTGGGGAAACCTTCCCCTTCTGTCCCTAAAGCTGTTTTTCTTTTCTCTTTTGAAGGAGTAGACAAGAACAAAGTTGCTGGGTTTAAAGTACTATGGTGGATGGTGTCTATGCTGGGGGTATCTCCACTTGTACTCCAAAAGCTGACAGGAAAGGGAAAGGGAATTTCAGCACCAACGGTACCAATGCTAGAGACAGCCTCTAACACAGGATGGAGGCCTCCAGCAAGAGACCACCAGCTTGCCTATGAGATCAGATAACCTGCAGAACAGGAAGTAGCAAGGAAATATCTGTAATATCAGTAATATCTCTGGTCTGAATCCATAGAGTTGCACAGCTTTTGTACTAGTCAAATCATTGCACCAAACCTTAGCCAGCTGTTGAAGAAATCACTCAAAATGAAGTAATAAGGTGCCCACACAGAACACATTGGGTACAGACTACCTGAATCAGGAGCAACATATAGATATAGATAAAAGAATTCTGTTTACACACATAATTGCATATAAAAAGCCAAAGAGATAAGCTTATACTTGATTGCACATGTGTCTCTTCCATATGAAGGATCCTTCAATATGAATTCTGGCTTGGAGTCAATGTGTAAGCCCAGTCAATTGCACACTTATATCTTCTTGTAGATAAGCTGACAAAGAACGAAGTCACAACTGCTAAACAGGCTTGTTTCTGTTGTTGCTGCTCGCTGCCGCACCAGCAATTGTACAGTGCTGAGCAACTCCAGCCACTGAGTGCAGCAAACCTCTCAGTCTTCTCAGCTCTGAGTGATTACCAAAACAGGAAAGCAACTCACCCATCTGGATGGGAAGACAGTTTTTAGAGCCCAAGCAAAGAAATGTGGAAGACGAACAAAGAAGACATAGACACACTTTCACTTTGAATTTATATTTAATGGCACAAGCCAAAATAAAGCTATCTCAGAAAACTTTCTTGCTGGATTGAACCTATATCAAATGTTTGGGGTTTAGGCCATTTTTCTCTGACTTGAATGGTTTACTTGGACTCCTGTGAATCCTCTAATTATCCTGAAGAAATTTTAGGCAAAAATGAAACCTGTAAATCTCACATTTCTTTTCAAGACAATACAAAAATAAACTGAAAACAAAGTGTTTCACATGGGATCTACAAATGAATAGTGCAAATGCTAGTGAACTGATGCTTTCTGAAAAATGTACAGCTTGCTCTGAGCATAAGTTTTGGGTTTGACACTTCCCTGAAGTATCATTACCTTATTAACATGAATTGTGGTCACCCAAGAAATCCCCAAATGACAAGTGACTGCCCTGGAATTGGCTACCCTGGTTAATATCAAGGTGGCTACAAGTGAACAAGAAAAAGTGCTACCAATGAACACAATGACAAAAAAGTGTCAGGTGAAGAAGAATTATAATGGATGAATATAACTCAATATACTAAGCTGTATCCCTAGAAGAACCAGATAAATTAGATGTAGGTTGCATCTGAAAAGGACAAGAGGGAAAAAAAATTCATCATAGAGTCAAAAATGTTTCAAGTTCTTGGTCTTATAAAAAGGTGTACTACACATTGGAACAGAAGAGGACTTGAGGAAGCATGTGATGATGTCTCCAGGGGAAACAAAAACTCTTGACAAAATACAGAAGAGAACTGAAGGTACTCAACAGACACATGCTTTATGCCTCTGGGAAAGGTTTTCTCCTCTGGGAAGAAGATAAAAGAAAACCTACACGGCTTTATTTTTTCAGGAGTCATAGAATGAGCAAAAGGACAAATGGAGTATGCAGATCCAATAATCATTGCAGGCAAAACCAAACAAAAAAAAAGCTTGTTACAGAACCCCAAAGAATTTATATCCATCCATCCATATCTATGCATACATGCATATTTGAAAAGGACTATTTCTACTACCTTCAAGGTTAGAAAATAGAAAAGATGTACAGGTCAACTATCCTCCTAAACTTCTTTCAGCAAGAAATAATAATAACATAGAAATAGAAGACCAATAATCCATGCCTCATCTCAACCTGAGGAAAAAAATTATGTAGTTAGAGTAAACCAATTTTTTTTATGGGGGCTTATGTCCCATTAGTGTACTCTATGCATGTAAAATTGAACACTATTTCCAAAAGCAGAAAATTCCCACAGTAACAAAAATTCACCAGAGCCCTCAGATACGAGCAGAAGGTATAATGTCCTGATAAATAAACATCATAAATAAAGTGAAATGAAAATGATAAACTGAGTCAAGGGAGATGATTTTTGCCAGGTGAAGGTCTTGTTCATATAACTGAAGAATTCACAGTCAGATCCATGTATATTTTTCTCAGGTAACATTCAAGTTATTTTTCCTCAAAATACCTCAAATGCAACATGTCACCTCCAACAACAATTCTAGAGATTTTTTCACCTGAGGATGGCCTTTGCAAAGAGATATATATATTCATACCTGGCAAGAAACCCCAGCTTCTTTCAGAAAGATTCTTTGCTTCTGCTTAAATGTCAAAAGTAGCCTACAAAACCAAACTGTTGCCAAAGCCAGACTGTGTGAATGTCACAGTGGGGCATACTAGATACATATTGTTTACGTAATTCTTATGCATGTCAAATTCTGTCAGATTCACATTAATGAAATGCTGTATTTCAGAACCGGCTATCTGCAGCCTACAGTAAAATAGTACTCTGCATGGGTCAGTAGTTACCAGAGTTTCCTACCATCAGGATGAATAAAGGCACTTTGCACACCTGCTTCCCAAGTTTTAATACATCCCAATGTCTACTATCACAAAAAGGTCTTATTAAAATATTTGAGCCACATTTATTAAAATTACTATTTGCTTTACTTCTACATACAGTTAATATGCAGGTTAATTTCTTGATTTTTGGTGTGTCTTTGGTATAACTGTAATTTTTTTTGTCATGAAAAGATCTTTGGCTAGTTAACCTCAGATTTCTAAAGATCAAATTACTATATCCAGTGGTATCAGAGGACTTGCTATGTTACTGAGTTTCACATACGAGGTTATAAAAATTGATATATTTCATTCCTTGTCAGCAAATTTTCAGACTGTAACCCATGTTATATCACATAAGTCCAAAGCTAATAATCCTATGCCTACATGAGGCCCAATGTAACCACAACTCCTCAGGGACAAAAAGAGTGTGCGCCCTTTTATAATCATATCCCTCTCGTGATAATTCAACACAATGATATATTAAAAAAAATATAATTGTGCCTCTCTACTCAAAAGGTTACTTCTTGAATGTCTGTGCCGTTGGCTTCTGCTCTATTGGGATTTGTAAATTACTGCTTTAGTTTTTAAGTCAGCTTCAGTTGACATCAACAAAACTCCCAAATCTTCAATCACACAAATATCTGTATTCCATTTAGGTGGCAAGGTCTTTGTGGTATCAGTTGCAGAGGTGGTCCTTCATGATAATCTAGGAGAGGTAAAGTCTATCATTTGTTGGAATGGAACCACAAGTTTCAGTGACGTCCAGTGAGAGGACCAGAGGCAGTGGACACTTGCTGAAATACAAAAGGCTCAACCTAAACATCAGGAAACACTTTTCACTATGAAAAAAGTAACTGAGGTCAGGGTGACTGAGCACTGGCACGAGTTGTCCAGGAGAGTTGTGCAGTCTCCCTCCTTGGTTATGTTCGAAATTAATCTTCAAACAGGAACATTTTAACCAATTTTTTTTCAACCATTCACATTCTTCCAAATTCAAGAAAACATACTGAGTCTGGGGTCAATATTTGACAGACTTCACTTCCAGTTGTACTTTCTTCTTTTTTCTGCATATGCTACTTCTGAAAATGCCAATTCAATGGTGGTCAATTAAAAACTGATAGAACTAAGAAATCTTCTTTACAAAAAGATTTTTTTTCCATACATACAACCACTGAAATAAGTGTTCATTTACTGCATTTAGGTTAGACTAAAACTCAGGGATGATTAATACTCCGTAGAATAGTTATGATTGAAAGGACTTTTATTTTCTGTATAAAACATGTTCATGTTGTCCACCACCAACATTATGGAAAGATACATTTAACAGATAAGATAATTGTATTAGTCATTTTATTTTAAGATATTAATGCTACTGCCCATTGACTTCTACCTAATTGTACTTACCTTTATATGGTGGTAGTTAGCTCTTAGATTTGTAGAAAAGGACCATTTTTTTTTTCCCTCATGGTGGAAAGGTGCTAAATAGTACAGTAGAACAGATACCACAAGATATGTTTTCTTTGAAGCTCACCAGACTTACAAAACTGACTTATTTTTTTCCTTCCAGCACTTAACTCTGAGTCCTGTGAACTAATCTGCAAACACAATACTGAAAATTTTGAGTTAAATGAAAGGTCTAAAACGAGCAGCTGTGGCAGTTGTTCTTTTAATGTGCATAAACAATAGGTAACTGACCAAAACTCTCCACAGGTGACCTTAGGAAGAAAGTACATGGTCACCTGCAGAACAGCATCTTCTGTCATGCTCTAAATCTTTTTATGGGCAAAAAGGAAGCACAAGCTATATATAAAAGAGGCCAAGGGTTTATTATTAATATAGCAGAAAAGTTTTCAGTCTAATTCCAGAGTCATAATTAGTCTAGATCTAATTATTTACAGAGGGGGAAAAAAAGGTGGAATACAGGAAAAGGCACAAATCTGCAGCAATACAATTAACATAAATATTTACTACACATACTTCTTTGTCTCTATCCTTTCCCAGGTGCTGTGCTCTCCTTTGTACTACCACTCAGGGTCCTAGTGTCAGTGGTTCCACCATAGTGTTCATGGTGGCAAGAGAAGTGTTACAACAAATTGCCAACATCTGGAGTTCCCTTGTTGGAAGCAACATGGTGCTCATGTTGATGATTTTCTCTTCCAAAATCCTTTTCTTTGTTGTTTTTGGTTTTTTTCACCATGTAGGGTCTTTTATGACTTTCTTTTCTTCAATGGTCGGCAGCTCCAGGTTGTATCCAAGTTTACTATGTGTGGTGCCTTTTACATACGTCTGATACTGTTTCTTTGTGTTCTTTGTTACCCCTAAAACCAGTTTTGTCCAGCTCTAGGTCTTTATTATTTTTTAATTGACCATTGCTGAACTGGTTATAGACGTGGGGTCTCAAGTGTTAGGGAAACTCAAATTTGGCAGCTCAAAAAAAGGAAGGTTGTTGGAGCTCCATTCTCACAGCTCCACATCCCCTGCTCTGCCAATAGTGAGGCTGAGTGTGATGAACCTGGGCACAGTGTTTGTTCCTCATGAGTCTGTAATTTGGATTCCTGCCTCTACTATGTCCTGGAACTCCTTGATTTTCTGGAGATGGGCTTCTGATGGGGTGATGACTCCTGTGATGGGCCTGGGAGGAGCTAAGGGCAGAATTTGAGCTCTCCCTTCTGCTGTTGCCCCTGTCCCCTTTAGTAGGGTGCAGATGAGCTTTCACTACATAACCTAATACGATCTTGTGATCCATTCCTTATCATCACACACTTGTGCTGTCTATGCTGCATTCTGTGTCTCTGACTCCAGAAGTTTCTGCTGCCCTTCCAGGCATGTTTCTCTCTACATATTTGTGTTAGTCATAAATAACCCTTTCTACCTGGAAAAACTGCTTGTTACCTGAGTATAAAACTGTAATACTACAGTTTTATACTCAGGTATACTACTAAATAATAGTAAACCAAATTAGATATGGATACCTGGTCAGTTAGGGAGATGCTTCCACAGTGAAATCAAGTAAGACCTGGAGGCAGATCAAGAGAAACACAATCAAAACAGACCTGACGAGTCTTTTTCCTGAGTCTGTGCAAACTCAGTACAAAATTTATAGCCTACTACTAGCGCTGGCAATGCTGTATTATGGGGCTACATGGTTACACTTAGCCACAATCAAGCAATCAGGAACATGGGGTTCAGACAACCAGACCACATCTTGCAGTCCACATCACCCAATAACAGCCTTTTGGATATGTATTCTGGAAAGACTCCTAACTGTGTAATCAACTATCCATGACTTTTCAACCTAGGGACTCTCAGAGCATTGTTTTGTGATATAGAAAGAATTTCTGAAATCCCCCGAATGTTGACTTTGTCCCTTATATCGTCATGCCTTATGAATTTCTCCATGCACTGTAAATGCTGTATTCCCTGATGCACTGTGGCCTTTGGAAAACAGATCTACGTGGATGGGTTCAGACAAACATGAATTCCTCTCCTTGTACCTAACCTGAAAAATGTGAATCAGCACCTGCTGTTTTGTGTCTTCATCAGTGCAGTGCTGTACTTAAATGACAGGAAAATCAGAATATATGAATACCAAAAAAATTCAAAGAATCACATTAAAGAGGTGTAAGTTTCCCATACCGGAACTGAATGACATGTCTTTTTCAGAGAGCTCATCTGTTTTTACCTGTCTGTGCAGAAGTGGATCCACAGATGCATAGGACTAGAATGTGTCTCTCTTTCAAATTACCTCTCAAAGTGAGCTGCTGAAGGACTGTGGCCATATCTGGGCAGTAGATAGAGTAACTGGGCACTTATAAGTCACTATATACTTACAGCAAATCTTGTAAAAGTCCTGTGTTTTCATCAAGCTGCCTGCAGAAATACTAACAACTGCAGTCCCGGTCTTTGGACAATCACAACGATAGCAACTACATTTTTGCAATACTCAGTGGTCCATATATTAAAAGATCAGGAAACAATACTGCTAATTGCCAGTTAGGAGTCACCTACTGATTTCTTTCTCCATTTTTTCAGTATTTTTCTTCTCAAATAGTATTGATGGATGATTTAAAATGTTAGGCAGAAAAGTACATGGCTTGCGGGAATTTGTAAAACATCTTCCTACTTGCTAAGAATATCTATGAGAAAGTTTTAACAGCAGACTCATAACACAGTTTTACAGAGCTGGAAGAAAGATTACAATCCAAATGCTGCACATGTATAATATGGACAGAAGAACTCTGAAGAATAAGGGTGAAGAACTTTATATAGGAATTCATACTACCAATTGGGAATTTGTATTGCAAATTTTTTTGTCAGTTAATAAGCCTTCTAAAAATAAGCACTGATTATTAACTTAGAAAATAGTTGAAGTAGAAATAATGCAATATCCTATAGAATGTCTGTGAACTAAGTGGAAATTCAATGTTTATATATAAAGTCAGTGAGGGTTTTTTTAATGGCTAGATCTGAACCTCATAGTAGACTGTTGTTATTTTGTCTGTCCCAGGACTGTAAGAAATTGACACATGAGAGGACCTGTTTAACTTTTCATAAATAATTTTTAAATAGATTTAAAAGGAATTATAGACACTTTTTTCTCTTTAAGTAAGTGTTACAATGAGACATTTTCATCTGGTTTGGTCAGGTCACATCAAATTATGTCACATCATAGAATGTGTTTAACCTAATGAAATGCGATACAAGTGCGCTGTTTGCATCAAAATTTTAAAAGAATAATTTAAACCAAAATTTAGAAGTACAAGAAAGTAAGAAATATAATACTTAGATCTCCTTATTCCAAACATATCTCTTCTTTCTTATAACAGACAGATGCCCCTATGTTCTCAGAATCAGTATCAGTACTTTTTTCTCCAACTAGTTACAATAACATAAAAAATCCAAACAAACAACAAAACCAACCAACAACTAACTACAAAAAAAACCCCAACAACAAAAAAACCAAAACCACACCACCAGGACACGCCCCCCCCCTTAGGATTTCATTGAAATGCCACTTACTTTTTTCTTATAATGGATCTTGACAAGAAATGTTCATGCTGTGTGACTTTGAAAATGCCCTTTTCTGGCAGGCAGCTTTCCTGCCAGTGCTCCCTGTGCTGGTTTTAAATAACAGGAACAAGGGCCAATTTAAAGTCCAGGAATCAACTAATTTGAGATGCACAGACACCCCATGAAGCAATTGTTCCCTTGGATGGACATACTGTCTTCATTATTTCACGGATTTGAAGAACTTAAATATTCAACCACTGATATACATTCTTTGCACTGTCAGTAACAAAAATGATGTGATGGTCCAAAAAGGAAAGCACATTTCTGCCTAAGAATGCATAGTGTGATATTCCAGCACACACATATGGAGTGGAGAAATATACATATATACTGGAATTAAATTATGTCCTGTGGAGATGAACTGGACAGGTTTAAAAGAAAGAGAAATTTTCAATAGCCTTTGAACAAGATAGTCTAAAGATGTGAGTATATGCTTTATTCATCTTGTTCAAATATGGAGATTCATTCTCTGCCTCCTTCGAAGAATTTTCATATTTCCTACCCTCCCACTAGCTGGTAGCTTATTTTTGTTCAAATTATTGGGTACCCTTGGTTACTTCTCTCCCAAGTAGTTTGTTTAGAATACTAGCAATTCTTGTAACCTTTCAAATAGATTATGTATTTTTTATGTTAACAATGGGAGAGCAACAGAAGACCGGGAGGAAAAAGGAAAGCAAAAATAAAATAAAGGTAACCTCTTGTGCTCTAAAAGTCTATAGAATTTTTCTCTGGAATTTCATTTTCAAAAAAAAGAAAAAAATATTTTTTTGTTCTCTATTGTGAAATTGCTCTTCTGATCAGTCAATGATTTTATTTTTTTTCTTTAGGTTCAGTTAGTAATACACTGTCATCCTACAAAGCAAATATCTGGCAACTGGTACCTCAAATTTTTTGAAACTGGAACCCCTCTTCCCAATAAGGTCGGTACTAGACCCAAAAGACTGAAATATTAAAGGCAGAACATCATTATCTTGGTTATTTAAGAATGTAAATTTCATAGGCTAAAACTGTAGCAATGGGTGTGTTTTAGCAGGAACAAGATCAACCCCCTAAATTTTAAGCATTACATGTGTTAACTAAATTTGTGTCTGAATCTGTTTTCTTATCTAGCCTTGTCTTCTGGTATCACTATTGCTGCCTCATGGACATGGATTTAAACTCATCTGGAGGGGTCTCAGAGATGAAAGAGTCTTGGAAAGCTTAGCATCTCTAATTTGTACTATCTGCTGAGCACAGGTAAAATCATGGAAACGTATGCATTCCACCAACATGTCCTAAATCCAGCACTTCCAAAAGACTGCAAGAAATCTTTGACTTTCACCTACATCCCCTCAAGAAACTATATGGAATTTTTCAGGAACTTACAGACATCTATGGTCTTCTTATAGAGTAGAAATTTCTCTAAATTTAATACTCTGTTTGGATTGTATTTTAATCTATTTTTCTCAGGTGCAGAAATAGGATGGACACTTGAGACTAAATCAAATACGGAATGAAAATGTGCATTAAATATAAAAAATATTTTGGTTGGACAAAAGGCACAATTTC
Organism: Chiroxiphia lanceolata; assembly: GCF_009829145.1. NCBI lineage: Eukaryota > Metazoa > Chordata > Aves > Passeriformes > Pipridae > Chiroxiphia > Chiroxiphia lanceolata. The sequence goes on from NC_045638.1 coordinate 61,954,959, forward strand.
CAGTGACTACTATGCTAGACTGTACTGACACTTTATTTAACAGAAGGAGAGAAGGAGAAACAGACATGCAGACAGATGATCTGATAAGTCTGCCAACTGCTTACTCACTTCTTTTAATAACAGCTAAAGTAAAAATCTGCTGTCTAGCTAACAGTATCCAATTTTACTCTGTAACTTTCTCTATGGGTGTGTTGTACCATATTAAAGTACTTAGATATAAATATGTGGTCTTAATGATCTGATTTGATTTTTTAAAGAAAGCATTTTACTGTGCTGACATGCTCAAGATAGCTCCTAGTAAACCATTTATGGAATCAGAGACCACAGAGCTGCATTATTACAGCAGTACAAACGAACTATATCAGAATCCCAGAACAGTTGAGGTTGGAAGGAACCTCTGGAGGTTGCCCTGATCCAGCCACCCTGCTCAAGTAGGGCCACTTAGAACAGACTTCTCTGGCAATGTCCAGATGGCTTTCGAACATACGAAAGGAGGGAGACTTCACAATCTCCCTGGGCAACCTGTGCAAGTGCTCAGTCACTCTGACCTCCGTTATTTTTTTCATAGTGAAAAGTGTTTCCTGATGTTCAGATGGAGCCTCCTGAATTTCATTGAGTGTCCTTTGCCTCTGGTCCCCTCACTGAGCATCACTGAAAAGAGCCTGGTTCCATCTTCTTCACACCATCCCTTCAAGCACTTATGCACATTGGTGAGTTTCCCCCTGAGTCTTCTTTTCTCCAGACTAAACAGTCACAGCTTCCTCAGCTTTTTTTGGTATGTCAGTTCTTTACCATTGTGGCCCTTTGTGGCCCTTTGCTCTATTCTCTCCGGTATGTTCATGCTTCTCTTGGACTGAGGAGCCCAGAATGGGACATATGGTACCAGACGTGGCCTCAGCAATGCTGAGTAGAGGACAATGCGTACAATGTTATGTTAAAATGTTTTGGACAAAGTAATCGACTTGAAAGTTATGTGACAACTTCAACAGTGCATTGACTTCCGTTGCATAGCATAAACGTGCCAAATTTCTTTGACAGTTTTTAGCATTGCCAAACAGCAGGTCTTTTAGCCTAGCAAGTATATCTACACTGTCAAACAGTATAGCTCTACATTTTTTTCTCAAATGCTTAAAATTGGACTTGCTATTGGTATAAACTATTCATTTCCCCTGACTTTTGGATGTCAACGATTCAGTCATCTATCCAGTTGTCTCTACACACAAGATTCCTAGTGACTTTCTCGAATTCAGAACAACTAATTTCAGATTCAAAACAGCTTTCTAAACCATGATAAACAGAATTTCTTTGCTGTTTCCTCTCTCTGTTTTGCAGAGTCCTTCAACACTATCTCACAGGCCTCTGAAATCACAAAGATGTCATGGCATGAATGCATACCCCAGCTTCGTTTAAAACACCAGTACTGTGGGACAGAATATGTGCTTGCATCATTTCAAGCACTTGGAATGAGGATGAAACTTTCATGTGTGAAAGGCCCATGCATACCCTATGCATACACATGCATTCCTGTTATTGTATGTCTGCCTCCAGTAAACCACTTAAACACCTCCTGTATAATTTCAGTTAAGCGAAACTGTGAAAGGTTAAGCTATAGAATTAATATGCTGCTCATGAAAATCAGCTCTCAGCTGTGAGACAGAAGCTGTTAAATCTCCATTATGCCTCCATAGAGGCAAAGGTGAATTTGAGCTTTAATCGACTTAGAAACCAAAGTAATCTACACGAGAAAGTTAAAAATTAGGAATGCTCTCACCCCAGGGACATCATAAAAAAAAAGCAAAAACAACCAAACACCAAAACATCAAAGAATTCAAGCATGAAATACCATAAATACATTGCTAAAAAAACACATTGCTAAACAGCCTAAATAATTGTACTGCTTATTGAACTCTCTAAAGGAAATGAAAGAGATATATTTTATCTTCTCTTGATATATTGATCTCTTGCTGGTGATCTCTCCCACCAGAGTACATATGCACCAATATATTTTAACATTTGACTTTTTCAAGGTTTTGTGGGTTTCAGAAGGGCTGAGTTAAACAAACTCTAGCTCTTGAGAATTTGGCAATTTATATTCCCTAGATGTCTAAACTTCGTCCACCAAACAGAATGAGATTAACTTAAAATAGGTGTGGAAATATTTGCAATAATTTCCAGGTGTTCTTATTTTGTGTAGAAGGAGCCTTCATAAATTGCTGAAATACTCCAGTTTTAGATGGTTGAAGATTTTAAGATTATGGTAGAAGTTAAGTAACATTAATCTCATTATTACTTGCTGCTTAGATGTATCTTGCTTGTTACAAGTATCTTTATTTAGAATGACAGAACTGGAAGAAATCTCAAAGGCTACTGCATCCCTTCTTTTCTTCAAACCACCATATCCTTCACAAAATTCTTCTGTTAGCAAGCTCTAAACACTTGAAGTAATTCGATGTATTTCATTACTTTACAATCTGATCAAAATCGCAAAGTCAATCGAAGGCATCCTATTAACTCAGTGGGGTTTAAATTCTATTAATATTGTTACTATTATCCTCTTTGCTTTTTTGTTGTTTGGGATACCAAAGACTGGGGAAAATTTGTTATCTAACATTACTATTCCAGTTCCTCTCCAACAAATAACTTGAAAAATAATAAAATTATGGGTTGGATTTCTTTTTCGTTTAGATTTGTTTCTAAGATGATCATAATATACCCACATTGACAGTGATAAAATGGAATGGAATACTTTGCCGTGAGAAATAGTTAGAGACTCAAAATAACCTTTTAGATCAGAAATTTTTCACTGGCACTGTAAAATTTACCTTATTTACTGATTTGAGGCCTTCTAAACTGTCCGTATATGCTTCAAGTGGATAAGGGTCTGAGTGGTGTTGTATAGTAAGATATTGCTATATCTGCTTTAAAATATTTTTCATTAACATTCCTTTTCTATTATCTACTGTTTCATTCTCACATTTGAACCAAAATTTCTTAATAAGACAGTATTTTCAGTACTGAAACAGAGTCACATTTAAGGAGAAGAAATATGTTTGGACTCCATTTTTTTCTCCACATAAATTCAGAAGAGAAAATCCAAGCCATTTTGGCTTGATTTGAAACTCAGATGTTCAATTGATAAAATGTTCATAGCACTCCTGCTGAAATCAAGTTATACTGGTGAGCCTAACAGCAGATCTGTCCTTATTGTTTATTTCCCAAGCTATTGGTAGTACAGGACATTCTTAATAAATGAAAGGAGAATTGATTTGCTTTGTTTTATTCATAAAAGTCTGTTAAGGTTGGGGAAAGCTTTCATCTTTATTAATAAAAGAGAATACAAGTCATGGATCATTAGACTGAAATACAGTATAAAAAGTTGATGGTAGTTTCTCTGAGCAAAAGAAAATAATGCATGAAATAAGATTAAATATTCCAAAATGCCTAAATTACTTAGGAACCTAAAGTCAGTGTCTAGATGTATGTAACTATCTTGGAATCTATACATGCAGAAAACAAGAACTCTCACTTCTTGCTGTTGGTCTCTAAATAGTCATTCTGGATTCCATGAATGGGATTCACCTCATCGTCCTTAAACCTCTACATTGAATCTGAATTAATCAGTCAGGGCTCCCTTTATAGCGAGTCGAAATAATAGGCACTCTCAGGGTACAGTTCATCCGACCTACTTCAGATGCCTATTTAGGATAAGAATTGTGACCTAGAAGTGCCTGTTTCTCTTCTTTGACTACTCGGGAGCCTGAAGTGATTAGCTCAGGTGCAGGCATTCACACTCTTAATGAATATGCTTAGCCAAATTAATTCCTCTTTTTTTCTGTGACTGTATCTTGGGGAATTTTGCATAACAGAATACATATCCATACTTATCTGCTTTTTCTTCATTAAAAAAAATATCTGTGCAAAAACATTTCTTACATTAGCACTCCTGTTAGTGCTTAAGTTTTCACCTTATTACCAGAAACACAATTAATTTGCAAAGGGATAAAATATAGCTATATAATTTCCTATTTAATCAGGTGAAAAAAACCTCTTAAAATAAAATGTAAGTTATAGGACCTCAAAGACAACATGTCATCATAAGTTAACATTAATACAAATAGACTAAGCACTCAGTTGCAGGTTTTCCAGGAGGGGATAAGGAAGGATTAGCTCCCTTTCACCCAACTCCACGTTACCTTTCTTAGCTCTGGTTCCGAAAAGTCACAGGCCAAAATCTATATTAAGTGTAAATCCCACTAAAAAAAAAAAAACAAAAACAACAACCAAAAAGCCCACAACACAGCAGGGAGAATATACCTCTCTTGTGGGGAGATCTACCTGTGTTTCAAGCTGCAGCTGTTCCTAGGAAGCTTTGGAAGAAAAAGCCAGAACAAGGAGGTGAACACAGTTTTATTGAAGGATTAAAAAAATCTCAGTACTTTTTCTTGTGTCTTTCCTTCTAGACATAACATTGTTTATCACCTACTTTTCACTGGTCTACCCGGTGTTTTAAAACTATTTACATATAATACGAGACAAGTAAGCTAACAACAAATTTCTGAGGCACAATGTACTACCTGTGTCAAGCAGAACATTTTATCAATTAATTTGGCAGCTTTTGCAACTGACTAACTATCCTGAGGAAGCAGATCTCTGGATGGACTTTGTGTATGGGGTTTTAAAATTATTAAACACCACTACTCAATCAATACCTAAGTTCAAAGTAAGCTATTAATGAAAAAATTATAAGAGAAGACTTGCAAAATCCAGGAAGGCTATGTCAAAGACTACAAACAATGATAGCCCGTTTTTCTGGGCCTTTCTCTTTCGAATTATTTTTATTTTTTATAATTAATTTATTTTAAAGATAATTTCTATCTAATTTTCATGTTTCTTTCTCTCTCTTTTCATTTCAAGTTTCTTTCCCTGTGCTCAGTTCCACCTGCTTGCTGGAAGGGCACGCTTAGGCTTGTCTTTTTTATTCTCGTGGCTTACTGACTCTTGATTGTGTATTGAATGAGATCTGGGCACAGGACAATCTTTTCTACCCTGACCTAGTTTCCATGGAAAGGAAAGCATGACAGGAGCCACTGCACTCTCCAAGAGTTCAGTCTACAACTCAGAATTTCCTATTTCAGCAATGTATGTGACCAGCTAATAAACAGAAAAGAGAAAAATCTCTATATCCTTCCAAGAAAAAAATTAATTTTTTGAAACTTGCTCTTATTCACTGCTTGTAGCTAGTTCTCAGACCCTTCAGGCTATGTAGCTGTCATACAAATTCATAATTACGCTATACCCAATCTTTATTTGTTTGGGAAAAGTAAATATTGCAGGTTTTTTTGAAGGCAACTAGAGAATCATATTGCTTTGTTATCTGCCCTTGAAATGAAATAGAATAAATGTTCATGTGCTTTCTTATTTTCTAATAGAAATATATTTTTTTGAAAAATGTTATACTATTTTAATTATGAATAAACTAGCATAATTCAAGACATAGTTATTCATAATAGAATGTATGCACATGCATTGTTTCTGTAATATTTTCTGAGATCTGAGGTTTTATGTATAAAAAGGACAAAAGATACTCTCTGTTAAAAATAAATAACCTAAATCTGGGTTTGAAGATTTACTTTTCCTTGAAATCATGAATAATACCCTGTAAATATGGTACAGGAATCATATATATACAGGAGTCTACTATACATAGCCTAGCCAGGACGATGACGTCAATGACTAACTCTTTGAAGAAGTAAGGAATGCATTGGAATCAACTGGCCTTATCCTTATGGGGGACTTCAGCTTGCCGGATGTTACTTGGGAACACCACACAGCTGGCACAAACAGGTCCATAAGATTCCTAAAACACCTCTAAGATAACTTCAGGGTACAGGTACTAAGGGAGTCAACTAGGAAAAATAACCTCCTTACTTTGTTAATGGAAAGCGTCTTGTAAGTGAAGTGGAGACTGGTGACCTTCTTGGCCACAGTGACCATGAAGTGATTTAGTTTAAAAAATCTACTGACAGGAGGGAAAGTGTCAGCAAAACCTCAACTGTGGACACAAGGAGAGTAGACTTCAGGGTTAGGTTCAGGCTCAGGGAACTACTGAGTAAGGTCCCCGGGGATAACGTTTCTGCAGGTGCTGGGGTCCAACAGTGTTGGACTTAAACATCACCTCCTAGGGGCACAAGAGCAAGCAACTCCCAAATTTGGAGGCAACTCCCAAATTTGGAGGTCAAGCAGGAAAGGCAGAAGTTTGGCTTGGTTGAGGAGGAATCTTCTTTTGGAAACCAGGTGCAGAGCATTAAGACACATGGACCCAGCGGGGGAAAAACTGAGACAATTTATTCAAAGGGACACAGCCTTTTTTAACCATCACAAACATGTAAACATTCCTTATAAGGTAAAAAGTGTGACTGCACCATCTGATTGGCTGCTAGCTGTTGCCTGGGGAAACGGCAGTTTTCAAAGCTACAACTCACTCCTGTAATGAGTTGCTCTGTTGTCTGCAAAGGTCTGTTTTTTTCCAGGCCTTCAGCCTATTTATCTCCCACAATAAGGCAAAAAACCAGAAGGTGTATGCCCAGTGGAAGCAATATCAGGCGACATGGTAGGAATAAAAAGATGCTGCTTGCCACTGTAAGGAGAAAGTTCATGTGGCCAAAGCTCCACTGGAGTTGAAGCTGGTCAGAAACGTGGGGACAATAAAAAGAGTTTTTTCAAATATATTAATGGTAATAAGCAGTATAGAAATATCATTGGCCCTTTACAGGATGAGGATGGTTACCTCCAAAACATGGACAGAGATAAGGTTTTTAGTGCTTTCTTTGCCTCTGTCTTCAACACCAGTGACAGACTTATGGGGTCCTAATGCACTGAGCTGGAAGACTGTGGCTGTGTGAATGATAAACTCCCAGTTGACCCTGAACTCGTGTAGGATCTACTGCTCCAGCTAGATCCCTATAGGTCTATGGGGCCTGATGGAATTCATAAGAAAATATTCGAAGAGTTGGCTGATGTCATTGTGAGGCCTCCCTCGATGATTTTTGAAAAGTCTTGGGAATCTAGAGAGATCTCAGTTGACTGGTAGGTGGCGAATTTTCAAGGAGGGCAGGAAGGATTACCCAGGACACTATAGGTCTGTTGGTTTTACTTCAGTGATTGGTAGTTATGGAGAAGATTATTCTGTGAGGTATTGAAAAACACCTGAACAGCAACAGAGTCATTGGTCACAGCCAGCATGGCTTCATAAGAGGAAAGTCCTGCTTATCAAACCTGATTTCCTTTGATGACAAGGCAACTCATCTAGTTCATCAAGGGAAGCCAGCTGATGTAATCTTTTGGGATTTCAGTAAAGCTTTTGATACTGTCTCTCACAGTATCCTTCTGGACAAAAGGTCCAGGACACAGCGGGGTAAACACATCATGCTGTTGGTGAGCAATTGGCTCAGGGGTTGAGCACAGAGTGTAACATCAAACTGGTAACCTGTCACTAGCGGGATTCCACAAAGCTCCATCATAAGCCCTGTGCTCTTCAACATCTTCATAAATTACTTGGATGCAGGACTCGAAGGGATACTAAGCAAGTTTGCAGATGATACAAAACTGGGAGGAGCTGTTGACTCCCTCAAAGGCAGGGAGGTCCTGCAGAGAGACCTTGAGAAATTAAAGGACTGGGCACTCACCAGCCATATGAAGTTCAACGAGGGAAAGTGCTGGATTCTGCACCTGGAATGGGGAAAGCAGAGATGTACAGACAGACTGGGGAATGAGATGCTGGAAAGCACAGACAGGGACTTGGAGGTCCTGGTCGATGACAAGTTGAATATGAGTCAGCAGTACCCTGGTAGCCAGGAGGGCCAACTGTGTCTGGGGGGGGCATCAAGTAAAGCATCATCAGCCAGTCAAGGGAGGTGATTGTCCTACTCTGCTCTGCACTCTGCACCTTGAATATTGTGTGCAGTTTTGGGCACTGCAATATCAAAAAGATATTAAGCTGTTAGAGAGCATCGAAAGGAGGGCTGTGAAGATAATGAAGGACGTAGGGAGGAAGCTGTATGAGGAGCATCAGAGGTCTCTTGTTTTCTTCAGCTGGGAGAAGAGACTGAGGGAAAACCTCGTTGCAGTCTACAGCTTCCTCACTAGGGTAGAGGAGGGGCAGAAATGGATCTCTTCTCTCTGGTCACCTGAGGGAATGGCATGAAGCTGTGTCAGGTGGGGTTTAGTCTAGATATTAGGGAAAGGTTTTTCACCCAGAGAGTGGTTGGGCACTGGAATAGGCTCCCTAGGGAAGTGGTCACAGTACCAAGCCTGACAGACTTCAAGATGCATTTGGGCAATGTTCTCAGGTGCATGGTGTGACTCTTGGGGTTGTCCTGTACAGGGCTAAGAGTTGGATTTTGGCGATCCTTGTGGGATCATCAAAAGCCTTCCATCTCAGGATATTAAGTGATTGTATATATACTTATAGAATAACTACCTTCAGGTTTCAGACAGAGTACTAGCAAGACATGTTCTTCTAGAACTTCATCCTTAGAAACCTTTCTTTTACTCAACACTGATTCCTATCAACAACATTCTTAAGGAAATATATCCACTTCCCCCTTGTTTCCTCTTTGAAGCTTTGAGCTTGTTTCTGTATGATTCCAGTTCCAGTTAAGCAGAAAACTATTTGAGAAGTAGAAGGAAAATGTTATCCTTTCCTCACAGTATGCTTGTACATATTGCCTTGGGAGATATCATTTTTGTGAATGATCAGGAAACAGCGGCCAGCAGTTAAATGTACTTGAAATGAGTTTCCGTCATTTTTGCCCTTTGCTGAAATGAAGGTGCTGGCAGAAATAGTCAAACCAATTTTTTACCAATCTCAAAGATAAGCCTAAATATCTAAAGAAAAAAATTTGAGCATTTCTTGGAGATGAGTTGGCAAACAAAACCTTAGTTAAAAAAGCTTATCAAGCCTAGTCATTTAATTACTTTAATCCTTCAGAAATTCTTTTAATGAGGCAATTATTGCTATTATAAACTGGGGAAAAGAAATCTGTTTGCAAAGTTGGAGACAATGTAATCAATAATGAAACCTGCATTCTGCCTCTTTTTTTTAATCAGTGTTCAAACTCAAGGGAAAGAATAAAGCAGTATAAGTAACCATATCTCAAATGCACAGCTAAATACAATTATTCCTGGCCAAACTCATGCTGATGTTTTCTCTATGACTAATTAGACAGCCAATTTAGCATCTTTATGAATTACATAATTTAGGATGTCTTCTTACTGCTTAGAATCAATAAAAAAGAAAAACACTTTTCTTCTCTTAACTGATTTAATTAAATGCCTCACCATTTTACCTCAAATGCTAAATAAACAAAATTTTTTAGGGGATAACTTCCTATATTTCCATCATTTTTATGAATAATGACTTAATATTTCATATATCACTTCTTAGATTTTTTCATTGTATCTGTTTGGGTTTTTTTAATAGCTTCTTTGGAACTTTGTCAGTCTTTAAAAAAGTTGCATTTGTCAAAGATATTGTATTTGTCCTCACTGAAAAGATGACATCCAGTTGCTGTCCCATTGCATACAACTATTACATCCCAAGTGTATGACTTAATGCCTATTTTTATTACATTTCACAAGGTTCCTGTCAGTCCATTTTTCTAGTGTTTCCAGGTCCCTTTGAATAACAGTCATGCCCTCCTATACTGACTACTCCCACAAATTTGGTTTTACCTCCCTGGAGTACACTCATCCCATCCAACACAGCATTAATAAAAACAGTTTGGCCCCATTATCAATACTTGAGGGAAAGCACTGTTAACTGACCACCAGTTGGACTTCACACCTTCTGATTACTACTCCTTAATTCTGATTTCTAGTCCACTCTTATCCATGCCATCAGAAATCTCCCCATAAAAACTATGGCGGTTACTGAAGCACAGTTTGTTCTTGGTAAATCCATGCGGATTGTTTCCAATCACCCTCTTGTTCTTTACATGTCTGAAAATGGCTCTTAGAAAGATTTACTCCATTACCTTCCCAGGGACAGACAAGGGGCTTATTGACCTATAGTTGGGTGACTATGATGTTAACATGCCAAAGTTTTAGCAACAGGGGACCTGCAGGGGTGGCTTCTATGAGAAAACAGAGGAGTAACTGTGAGGAGTGTCCCAACCCAAGGGAGGAATCTCCACATACACTCCAAAAACAAGTGTGTTAGAACAAACTGCTTTTTTAAAGTGAGACTGGAGTTTTACAGTGTTTGACTGTCAGTCATATGTCCCCCTGTCAGTTGTGTCAGCTTAGTATTCTAAATAAGGATACTTTACCATGTCTGCAACACCTTCACCTCACTATCAGGATATTTACCTTTGAGGTTAATGAGTCAGACTGGTTTTACCACAATTCAACACCAAAAGCAGTGTGACACCTACTCCCAGTCCACCACTGATAGCTGTGCAAAATAGGGCAATCTTCAAGCTGTTTTGCCACATTCAGGGCAGAGCATCCTGCTAAAGAAGCCCATGGTAGACAGGCTCCTGGTGGGAATTGTGGTCCCTGGAGAGGTGCCCATGGTGGAGCACATTTGCCGACAGGATCTGTGGCCCCATGGGGACCCACCATGGAGCAGTCTGTTTCTGTATTGAAGCAGATCATGAATGACTGTATCCTGTGAAAGGGACCCCACACTGGGGAAGAGTGTATGAAGGAAGGAGCAGCAGAGACAAAATATTATAAACTGAATGCAAGCCCCATTCTTTATCTCCCTGTGCTGCTCAGTAGGGGAGAAAGTAGAAGAGTCAGGTGTGAAGCAGAACTTGGAAAGAAGGAAAAGATGAGGAAAGGTGTTTTTACATTTGCTCTTATTTCTCATAATCCTACTCTGATTAATTAGCAATAAATTAGATTAATTCCCCCAAGCTGAGTCTGTTTTGTGCATGATGGTAACTGGAAAGTGATCCCCCATTTTGTCCCTCTGTCGTATTGAGGAGGGGAAATGATAGAGCAGCCTGGCGGACATCTGTGCACCAGTCAAAATTAGCCCACCACAACCTTTTTTGAAATGGTAGAAACTTCCCCTAACAACATTTGCTTTTCAGAGATAACCATCTCTGAAGAGCAGCTGCAACTACATCATCCGACTCCCTCGTCAGCTTTGGATCTCTTCTGGTCCCATAGACACATCTATGTTCAACTGTTCTCTGATTGTGTCTTCTCTAAAAGAAGCAATGTTACGCTCCCACCATTGTAAAACAGGGTGGTAAAAATGGGAAATGCACTAGTTACCTCATTTTTTTCCACATCCATGGTCACAAAGTCCCATGTCTTTACATTCATTGCTATTTTCCACTCCAGTTGACCATTGGCTTTCCTAACTCCAACTGTACAGATTCAAGAAATGTCTACTGCTTCCATTCACTCTATATCTCATTTCTATGCTAAATCTCTATTCATCCAGGCTGGATTTCTGCCATGCTTTCTTGATTTTCTGACCACTGAATAAGACAGCTTTTCTGGTTTGAGAAGAATTTCTTTGATGATCAACAATCCCTCTTTGGCCCCTTGCCCTCAAGGAAGGTCTCCCATGGAACCCTGACAACCAGATCCTTGACGAAGCCAAAATCTACTCTCCTAAAATACAGTCCTGTATTTCTACTATTTGTTTGGCTTATTTATCTCAAGACCTCAAACTCTATTAACTCACAGTCACTGCAGTCAAGATTTTCCTTGGCTTTTATGTCTCTGATCAGTTCTTCCTGCCTAGCCTTGTTGCCAGATCAGGAAATATCAAAGTATTTGCAGTCTCTTATTAAGCACCAGGACTGACAATTGGGGGACTTCTTTGAAGTATCTAAAGAAGGCTTCCTCTACTTCTTCTTGATCATGTAGTCTGTATCAGACATTTACCAAAGCAATAGCAGTGTTGTTCTGTCCTCTAATCCTTATTGTTAGCTCTCGACTGGTTCATCACCTACCCCGTGCATTCTATATGCTCCTTAGTGTAAAGTACTAATCCTCCTCTTCTCTTTCCCTGTTTTTCCTGAAAGTTTGCACTAAAACATCTGTATCTTTTAGATCTCTAATGTATCAGATGTGGCTTCCAGTTGCTAGTCCAAACAAATATTCCTAGTGTGACCTGCATTCCACATAAACAATAACAATACAAAGGACTATATGGATCTATCTGAGGACAACTGAAATAAACATTAAATGTTTAATTCTTATTTTCTATGTTTTAATAATAATAATATTAAATTTTCCATTCACTGTTATGGAACAATGGTAGCCTAGACATAGTCTCATACATAGACTTCTACAAACAAAGACCTAAAATAAGGTATCATATTACAGAAATGCATCCTGTCTGAGATCTCTACAGTGAATGTCTATCCACATCTAAGTTGAACATCTGAATCTTAGCTAAAGGAGGGAAATAGGCAGTTTTTCATCTTCCTATTTTAACTGTCTATATCAGGATGAAATGAATCTCATCAAGATGAGAAGTGCATGAGAAGTGATCTAGCTGCCTGTGTTTAGCTAGCTCACTTATGTATGCCCATATTAAAGATATTTAACTATAGATAAGATTAAACACTGGTGTGTTCACAAATACTTAATTTTATTACAAATCCATAACCTGAGTCCCCCTGAACATTTGACTGTATCTGTGGTTGAAATTGTGATGATTTGCTCCCTTAAGATTTCTGATTCCTTAATCCTGCAGTTTTCAAACTAAATCTCTGTTAGGAGTGGCATCTTGTCTGAGAAAAGAATGAAGCATTAAGCACAGTTCTCTGCCTTAAAGCTTAAGTTTCAGTGACAAGTAAAGAGACTAAGAGAATATGAGCTATGTCATATGAAATGCAGCCACCTAAAGGTTCAGTGTTGATGGTGATATCAACAGAGAAAAGTAACGAAATTACCAAAGGCTTTGGACAGAGAATAGATTTAAATGAAGACCATAACTTTCAGAGTTAGCTTGTAAAAGAGCAAAGACCTAAAAAATGAAAAAAATAACCTAATTACAAAAAGCTAATTTTAGTAGGCAAACAAATGTTCTTATTCACAAAGGGTTGCCGTAAAGGGTTACCACCTTAGCACCAGCAAAGCAAGAAAAATGAAAGATGAATTAGGGTTAAAATTTTTCCTCACTGAACTCTTTCCTCAGCAGCTGTCCTACCATTGTCTAGTAATGAAGAGCTTTCACATCTCTATTTGAAACAGGTGGATTCTAGACATTACTGAGGTGGGATGTTCAGGTGATTCAAACAGGAAATATGGCATCTGTAAAGTGTCAGTAGCTGCATTGTGAAATAACGCAACAAAAAAAAAGCAAACCAAAAATTCCCACCTCCCTTCCCCAATTTGTTCTGGTAATGCTGATACGAAAAAGGAACTGACTTGTCATATCAACTATCTAGTGACAATACCATCCAAGAAGGAGTACAAAATTGGACCTCTTGAGCTATTTCGCATTTACAATTCTTCTCCTTGAGCCTCAAAGCATGGCTATGTGAGCAATGGGAGCAAATCTGCACTTCTTGTATTTGTAAACTTCCCAAAGATCTTACATAACTAACTGTTGTCTCAGTGTGTTGGTCTGAAATACATTTCCTTATAATGTGACATTTTGAAAAGGTTTTTAGAGAAGAAGCAAAGACAGGAGAACAAAGTGACTGCAGAGGAATACTCTTTACTATCTTGTGTTATCACAACCTCATTTGCAAGAAGAATGCTTATCCTTTTTCAGTGTCCAGTACAGCAATAATGTTCAGCTTTGCAGTCAGTGTTTCATTCTCACTGCAGTGGTAGTGCTGTTGGAGTACTGCAACTTTGTACTGAAGATTCTTGAAGATTCTGGGGACTTTGTTGTTGGTTTTTATTTTATTTTGTTGTCGTTTTTGTTGTTTGTTTTTTCCATTTCTTCTATTTGAAAATTATTTCATGACTGTAGTATAGGAATAAGAAAAGGCAAAAATTTGTGCCCCTACAAGAGAACACTAAAAAAGAGGTGTGGGAGGTTACTTAGCACTGACAAATATTGCCTAAGCCTCTGCTATACAAAGTCCTTGAAAAAACATCATAAAAGTGTATTCATTGATTCTCCACTTCCCTAAAGAAAGCAGAAAACTGAAGAAAGTGAAAATTGGAAATCCCCTTTGCTTCTCATGCCTGGTTTGTGTAGAAAAAGAAGATATTTGCACTATGTGGAAGGATACCATGTGTTTTCACTCTATTGAAATCCATATTTCAAGGATTTTTTTTCCTTGTGAAAACATTGTGACTGCAATACTGACAAGGTCAATGTCAGGTTGCATTTTCTGCTGTACAAGTGCCACTCAGGCAAATTAGTTTCGCCTTAGGGTCTAGTCTACCGCCCACCTAGTTTTCTGAAACCTTTTCCTTCCTGAATCAGCATTTCTTTTGTTGACATGGTACATCCTGTCTCTTTCTGTCCTTTCCTTGCTATTCCTATTTGTTAATCCCATGTTTTCTTCTGATTCACACACAGAAAGAGTTCTGCTTTTAGTTTTTGGGATTTTTTTCTAAGATAGATATTCAACTCTCCTCCGTTTAATTTTTCCTTTTAATGCATTTACCATAACAACACATCTGTGAAATATGGGGCATTGCAATTACAAACTTACAAACAGGAAATTTATGCAAGGTGATTATATCCATAAAACCCGATTCCTGGGAACACAGCAGAGACAAGGTACTTCCTGAACATCTTTTGACTCAACATAATTTAATGGTCAACAGTATGAAGTTTACCCTCAGTCAGTTTGCAAATGACGCTAAGTTGGGCCTGAGTGCTGATCTGCTGGAGGGTAGGAAGGCTCTGCAGAGGGGTCTGGACGCCTGGATTGATGGGCTGAGACCAACAGTATCAAGTTCAATAAGGCAAAATGCTGGTCCTGCACTTAAGTCACAACAACCCCATGCATTGCTACAGGTTTGGGGAAGAGTGGTTGGAAAGCAGCCTAGCGGAAAAGAATCTGGGAGTACTGGTCAATAGCTGGCTGAATATGAGAGAGCAGTGTGCCCAGGTGTCCAAGAAGGCCAATAGTATCCTGTATCAGAAATACTGGCCAGCAGGACTGGGAAAGTGATTGTCCCTCTGTACTCAGCACTGGTGAGGCTGCACCTTGAGTGCTGTGTTCAGTTCTGGGTCCCTCACTACAAGAAAGACTTTGAGGTGCTGAAGCAAGTCCAGAGAAGGCCAGTGAAGCTGGTGAAAGGTCTGGAGCACAAGTCATAGGAGATGTGGCTGAGGGAGCTGGGGCTTTTAGTCCTGGAGAAAACAAGGCTCAGGTGTGGATTGGTCTCTTCTCCAAGACAGTAAGTGATAATACAAGAGAAAATGACCTGAAGTTGCACCAGGGGAAGTACAGATTAGATGTCAGAAAAAAAAATTCAATGGAAGAGTGATTAGTCATTGGAATCAGTTGCCCACGGAGCTGGAGTCACCATCCCAGGAAATGTTCACCGGAAGCATTATGCGTAAAGCTTAGTCATTACGTAGTCCTATGGTCTGGTTTAGAAGGTGGTATTCAGTCTAAGCTTGGAGGTCTTTTCCAACCTTAATAATTCTGACTCTATTCTAAGGTTCTACACCTTGTAACAAGGCAATCCTGGATGTACAAACGGACTGGGGAACAAGAGGCTGGGGACCAGCGTCATGGAAAGAAAGCTGAGGTTCCTGTCTGATGGCAAGTTGAATATGAGTCAGCAGTGCCCTGGCAGCCAGGAGAACAAACTGTTCCCTCAGACACATCAGACACAGCATAACCAGCTGGTCAAAGGAGGTAATTGTCCTGCTCTGTTCTGCACTAGTGCACAGAGTCCCAATGGACATCAGTGACAAGTGGTGTCCCTCAGGGTTTCACATGAGGACCAGTTTTACTTAATATATTCATTAATTATGTAGATAAAGGGATCGAGTGCACCCTCAGTAAATTTGCAGATGACACCAAGCTCAGTGGTGCAGACATCCTCTTTCTGTGTCCAAACAACTCACACACACAAAAAAGTCTGTATTAGCAGCAATTTCAATCTTCAGGCCCAATAGCAACTAGCTACAATGTTATTTATGAAGAAAGAAACAATTTGTGTCATAGCTTGTCTTTGTCATTTTGTGGCTTTGACTAATGAGACTTTTTACTGGGTCACCAGTAACAGATTTATTAAATTTCAAAGTTGTCTCAAGTAAAGGAGGTCAGTGAGAGTTCTAAGCCAGGAAAGTCCTTGTGTATGTAAGAATTGTATAGCATAGTTGGTCAGAGCCTATTAGACTGAAAGGGTAGAATTATACCTAAAATAAAATATCACTGAGCCTAAAAGGCCATTCAGGATGTAAAACTTATTCCATTAAATTGATCTTTTTTTGTGTAAAAGAAGTTGTTTGTTGTCTGAAGTTACCTGTTGAGTTTTGTCAGCTTACATATTTGAGATGCAGGTTAGAAACAACTGAAGTGGAAGTTACAAATGACACATTCTTTGTTCTTGATCTCTGGAAAATTAAATGCAGATTTTGCAATTTATCACCAATAACAAAAAAAAGAAACTGTGATTTCTACATGTAAAATTTATATTATATTTTCAAATTAAATTTTTTAATTTTATAACAATATTTTATTTTGGTTGCAGGAGGTTTACTTGAGTTTTCTTTTTATTGCTATATGATTTTTTAACTAAGAAATTTTCTTCAGTCAAGGAATATAAAATATTTTAACATGGACAAAGCATAATTAAAATTAAAGTATAATTAATAAAGTCAAAAAGCATCTACAGAATCATATTTCCAGAGTGCAAGCCATTCAGAGCTAAGTATTAAAGATTTGGTTGAAACCCCAAAATCATTACATATGAAAGTAATCTTTTCTGTTTAATTCAATGACACAAAATTGGAGAGAACATTCTCACGGAGAGCGATAACTGAGTCACTGACAAAATATTGTTGACTACTACCATGTCATGTTTTCTCTCAGATGAGAGGAAAAAGCATGAACTGTAAGCCTGAACAGTTAGTTAGGATACTCACTTGAGAAACAGGTTGAGAAGAGTCTGAAGTAAAGGGTCAGAGGAAAGAATAAGGCAGAACTTGGAGGAACAATCCAAAAAACTACAAGTTATTTGGCAAGGCAGCAGACAATAAAAGGAGTGGGAGAAAAATAAAGGTATATACATGCTGAGAGAAAAATGCAAAGCTGAAAACAATGTAGTTTGAAATTTTTTAAACTTTAATGAAGTATGATATTAAATTACATCTAAGAATGCCTTCTTCCAGAAGAATACAGGCCTTGGATAACTATTTGCTGCTCAGCCATAGGGAATGTTGTGGCTTTTGATATGGTGTTTTTTTTTTTCAACCTAGATCAACTTGACTACCACATATGTGTTGTCATTTTTTGCAAATTCAGCTGAAAACATTTTTAACCCATAAAATGTAATGCTTAATGAAGAGAGTTTAATAATGAGAGCCCTTGGTTATGATTTTGTGGATTTTATTGAATAAATAGTTTCAGTAGGGAAACAGCTTTGATCATTACAGATAAGGGTAATTTGTTATATTTGCAGGAAAGATTTTTTTTTTTTTAATATTTAGTGGCAGGTTTTGGAATCTGTGGAAAATGAAAAATGCTGAGATACAGAGTTGAGTTTACTGTTTCTGCCTGATGAAATACATTAAGTACAGCCATAAATGTCACAGTTTACATGGATTAAGTTTTACAATCTGTCTAATGTTCATGTTGTCTCTGGGTCATATCTAACCCCTCTGAAGCTAAAGAAGGCTTGATAATACACAAATTAACCCAGTAGCAGTTTCTACAGATGGTTCCGCTCTGGAATTAGGGAAGATACCGAGACCAAGGATTACGGGAAATACCGTGACCCAAAAAGCAGCGTGTTTCTATGAGAAGGAATTGCAGAATTGCAGAATAGTTAGGAACAGAAGGCACCTCTAAGGATCATGAAATTCAATGTCCTCCCAACCTTCTAGAATTAAGAAATACTTACATACAGAAATGAAAAACTACTACCATATCTTTTAATCACTGGAAAATTGTGGGGGAAAAAAAAATTTTTTGTTTGTAATTATTTCAAAGTATTCTTATTCATGATAAGATAAGATAAAATTAATTAGAATGAGTAGAAATAGATCAAAATTTAAGTGTGGTAGATCTAAGGCAATAAGCCTTAACTTTCAGACTACATTGCACATAACATACAAAAGATGACAGTGAAGGGTAGGTAAAATAATCAAATCTGAATGTAAGAAATAATGTATGACTACTTTAGAACACATAGGAGTTTATGCCTTTGACTAGTGTTGTACCTATGGGCTATAGCCAGTCATCAATTATGACCTTCGCTGGTATAATCTGTAACTTCAGATGCTGATGTGCACCACTGTGGTGGTTTGAACCACCACAAAAATCCAAAATCCAGTTTCCAGGCTTCCCCCACCCATTTCCCACAATTTTTACCTCAACACCGAGGAGAAACTTTCAGGCAGACACCTCTATAGTGGGAAGGGAAAGTATATACATTTATTCTATACAAATTAAATACTGTACAAGCTAAAATCAACTATATATATACAATATTACACACTTCTATCATCCTTCTAAGCCTCTCCCTTAATTCAGTCCAGGAAAAGCCCTTGAGGCTGATAGGTAAGCAGTCTTTCTCTAGTGGGAGTGTTCAGGGAATCTGATTCACTCCCCCCACCAACCTCTAGCTGTTTACTGAAGTCTCTTCTTCCTTATGAAGACCAAGAAAATAGTTTGAGTTCGTGCTCTCTTGGTTCCGTGCCAGTCTCTGCTGTGTGATTCTCCCTCATCTCTCTCTCTCTCTCCCTAGGTTCTGTAGCTGCTGTAGTTTCCATTTCGGTAGCCATGTCTGAATCAAATGTAGGCACTGTCTCCAGTTTTGCCTGAGGTTATCTCTCTGGTGCTGGGCTGCTTTCAGCCCATCCTCCTTTGGCTCAGCTTAAAAGACCGAACCCTAAAATCCACCCCCCCATCTACGAGGGGGGAAAAAGGAGTCCACACTCAACTTTTGCTCTAGGCGTTTGGTCCAGTTATAACTGTCCCGAGCTGCAAAGTGGGGGGGGCGGGGAAGAGGGCTTGGCTAAAAGCCTGCCTCTCCCTTTTACCAACTGTTTGTGAGTCCCTTCCCTCACAAACACACACTCACTCCAATGCTACCTCCAACCCTGGCTTGGTCAGAGCTGTGGGGCGCAGGGCCTCCCTTCCCCGGAAGGGAAAAGGGGCCCTCCCACCCCTGGGCCCTCTCACACACACACCCAGACACAGCAACAGACACAGCAGCAGACAGACAAAACTGCCAACAACTTCTGGCGGTTGTGCATATCTGATTTTTCACAGGAGCGAACAAAATGAGTGGTGATTGGCCCTTCAGGGTAGACAGCCCTGGGACCCAATCACCTCACCTCTAGGTCCCCCCCGACTCCCGAGGGGGGGCAATTTTCAAACCAAGACAATCACAAATGTTAGAACGTAACAGAGAAGCTAACTGCACTTCTACTTTCTCTTCATCATTTTCGAAACTCAAGGAAACAGACATACCTAAGTGCCTATTCAGTGGGCATGAACCAAAGGAGACATAGCAGTCTGGTTTTCACTCTAGAAACTGACTTCCCAAATGGAGTTTATGACAACTGAGACAAAAAAAAATACAACAGCATAGAAGTGGGGAGGAGTAGAGAAAAAGCTTCTGACTTTGTGAGTCAAGTTGTTCTTGATAAAAAATGACCTTATAAGTTTGACAGTACACTGGTAACCACATATGTCTGTCTTAATGCCTATTTTGAAGCCAACAAAACATTTCTTTCCAGGGAAAATAAATCAATCAAGCATGATTAGAATAAAGAAGCAGCAACAACAAAAGAAGTTTATAGTTGCATTGAGAAGAGGAAGATTACCATTCATTCATTCATTCATGACCAGTCTTCACGAATGAAGATTTGGGAAAGGCCTGTGCAGTGGATTTTTTTAGGTGAGACACAGTGTGCGCTGAACTGAGCCCACCCTTTAATCCTAAGATTCATCTGCCGCGGTCGAGCGAGCTTGGACGGCGGCAGCGAGGTCCTCAGGACGTAGGTTTGTTTAGAGTGACCTTCTCTTAGATGGATGGCCTTACAGGGCTGACGAGCTCCATCTGCCCAGAGGAGTTCCCTGATCGGGAATCGAACCCGGGCCGCGGCGATGAGAGCACAACATCCTAACCACTAGACCACCAGGAGTCCTTGGAAGATTACCAATTACTTGACAAATTACCTTAATGAAATATTTTAAAAATAGGAAAAAAAGTCAGGAAATTAAGAAGTCTAATTAGTCATGTAAGCAGAAAGCATGGTTACAAACGCTAGCAGGAACAAGTTGTTTATTAGTTAGAATGCTAAAAATATACTCTTCAGTTATTCTAAACTTAAAATGTATAATAGTATAGTTTTCAAAGAGCAAATTTCAAGAGAAACTATGTATCTTAAATCCTAAAAAAAGATTGTTTCCATGACTTTCACAATAGTATTTACTTATATGTTTTTATTGGATTTATTTTTATTTTCCTCATCTAACTTTCCAGTTTTGTCAACTGGAAAAGCTCAAAGATACATTTTAAAAGCAGATATGTTCGTTAATTAAATATTCTGTGATAGAATTAATCAATAGTGTGTCTATTCTATATAAGCCATGGACAGATCACTCATGACATTAAAAAATAAAGCAAGGTACAAGTCAGAAAGTTCTGGGGAATTCACTTTTTAAAATTTATATTCCTTTCAAAACAAATTTCTGTGGACATAAGTAATTCCTTGCTTCCCTGTTTTCTTGTTTTCTTGCTTTGTCTTGCTTTTTGCTTTCTTACTGATTTTCTTTCTTGCTCTCTCCTCTGTATAAGAGGAGGAAATAAGGAGTACTTCAGGAAAACAAATTCAGAAAAAAATCTGGATCAGCATTCTGTTTTAGTAAAGATTGATCTATAAAAGTATATTTTCTGTCCTATTTCTTTCAACATCTAGGATCTACATTTAAATGGCATATTTCAGATATCTAGTTTACTTAATCAACGCAGAAAGAATTGTGTCTTGCAGAATATACCACCTAAGGAGTCTTTCTGCTATGACTTTTGCAACCAGACTTGTCTATCTCGCATTGGCCTCTTTAGCCACCAACGCGTTTGTAACAAGTGTGGGTAGAGCCCTTCCCAAATCTTCGTTCACGAAGCCCAGCCATGAAAGTTTACTTAGTAAGTAAACTGCATGTTCTTAAACCTTATTACAGTAAGGACTGTGAATAATAATTTTCATATGTTGGTGTATAAATCTATTTTTTGTCTTAGATGCCTACTTTTATTGTTGTGTTGTTTTTTTTTTTATGTAAATATCTTGGCTTGAAGCAGCAGAAGACTTTTCAAAATAAAAGCACCCATGCTGTGATGGTCAACACTACTCTTATCTTCAGTCAGTTAAAAGCAGAATGGTTTAGAATTGAGAATGTTTAGTATAATATATTTAGAATGTATTTGTTATTTTCAAATCACCTCTGATGTTTTATACATCTAATTATGTATTTAACTTCTATTTATACGTCATATGTATCATTTTTACTTATATAGAAATGTAAATATAAAACTGATTTTTGAGAAGGTTGAATTCCAAATGAAGTAGGATAGTGCTGATCTATATATCCATCTGAATCACACAATCATATTGATTGTGCATATAATTGTAGTACTTTGAAAGATTTTACAGGACCTTCATAATTTTTCTAAAGTCTGAAGAAACTTAAATATTGAGATGTTTAAAATACTCCTTTGAATAGTGTTTAAGAGGAGAGCTAAGGACACAAAGGGTGAATTTGCAGAGTATTTAATTTTAAAGACAAAAATGATATTTTAATAAATACTATAATACCAAGCATATAATAATGCATTGAATAGTTCCACCATAGTTATATTGAAGGAAATACACCTTTTCATTAATTGTTGAATGAGCTGCAGTCCAAGTTCATTATTCTTATGTGGATACTTACAGAACCTTTATCGCCAGAGCAGCTTGGCACTAATACCTTTACCCTTACAACACTTCTGAAAGGTAAATGTTTCATTCAAAGAGCTGACTGAAACAGAGAGCAACCAAATTACCATACATCACAGAGGAAGTGGTAGCAAAACTCCCATGTTTACTCGTCTTCTCAGTCACAGCCTCATGTCTGAACCACAATGTGACTTTTCACCTGCCTCTGAAAATGCCCCTTCACATGATGCAGAGATGTAGATTAGCAGTACTTTTAGAAATCAGGTTGCAAAACTTAGCATATTTTTGAAAGAAGTGTCCCATCCTTCCTTATATATATTTACTTATTGAAATTGTAACATTTTATGAGGAAAAGACTGTCTAAAAGAATTTTACATTTCAAAAGATTTTTTAAGGAAAGTTTTAAATTATTGAAGTACCACATTTTAATACCTTGCAAACAGGAAAAGAAAATTGTTCATTTTAAGAAAACCACCTTTTAAAATATTGATTATAATTAACAAGTCAAAAAAAGGAGAAAAATTAAAATACTTTCAAAACATTACATTAAAACATTTGACTAATTCTGTCTTTTCTAAAGAGATAAGCACCATTTATAATATTCAAGGTTCTTATAATTTTAATGGGAACCCTAAATGTTCACATCTCCATAATCCTTGTGGAATAGCAACACTATTGCCTTTTAAACTTTAACTAAAAATTAAAATTCCCCACCCTGCTCATTCCCCCTCCACCCATTCTCACTCTGTCCACTCCATCACCAAGAAAATCATGTATTTGAAACAAAGTAGTCTGCAGTGCCTACCCTTCCCTTGTCCCAGATTATTGAGTGGCTACTGACGACAAATAAACCCAGAAAGATATGTGCTTAGGAACACAGTATATGCTGCAAACAAATAAGTTACTACTTGATATATATTTCTCTACTGGAGTATATTTAATTTATATGTGCTTTCATGTATAACTGAAATTACTTATTTCCTTTTTCACTAGACTGTCACATGTTCTCTACCGATGCAAGGTAGGCACTGACTTATGTAATTGCTACTACATTGTTGAGTAGTTGGAGAAATTAGGATTAGGATCTAAGGTACTTCTCCAGAGATGTCAACATGGCTTGAAGATCTGCTGGTTGTGATGGAGTTCCTCACATAAGGTTCGAAAATGCTACAGTTCCATGTATTCAAGGAAATTTCAAAAGAAAAGACAATTGTTGCAGAGTTGTCAACATGGGTTTCTACAAAGCTCCAAGACCAATACTGAATATAAAATCACAGGGAAGCAAACTGAGATAGCACAAGAGACTTGAAAATGAAGGGTCATTGCAGAAAAAAGTTTTCCACACTTATTTTTTGGTTCCCTAGTCGATGCATTCCTTACACTACTAGATGTGGAAAAAAAATATTTTCTCTTAAATTAACCATATTAGATAAAGTACCAGCTTCTGTATTTATGTTCCTTACCTCAGAGAAATCACAGGAATGAAGTAAAAGTCCAACAAGAAGAAGTATTTTACTAAGTGCAGTGAAATCTATTTTGCCTATTACTTTTCTGAGAGAAGAAAAGAAATGATAGTCAGAAAACAAAACCTTACAACAAATATATTTCACCAACATTTTTAATCTAAACATTTTCTTACTTCAATGAGAATTTAAAGACATGGTACTTTTTAAGGTGATTTTTTTATCAATCTTTGTAACTGACCTAATTTGAAAGATCACCATTCTTATTACTATAAAAAGAGATCACATATTTCGTGCTGCATGTAGGCAAAATTGCTTAACAAGATATTCAAGCTCAGAGTCTTAAAACTTGGTGCATACATAAAGATTTTCTATCCTATTGAAATCTGAACAAGTAATAGTATTTAGTCAGTCTCTAGAATTGAGCAAAATTTGGTTATTGATCCTATAGATATACCACACCATAAAGATATAGTTGGAAAAGTATGAAACAAAGCTGTAGATCCAAGGTCTGGATCCTTTTTGACACTCTCATAGCACATACCTTGTTAGTGCCTTAGTTTCTTTTAACTAATGTCACATATTATAATTACTGTTGCAAGGGTACAGGTATGAAACTATACTTTTTTTAGGATATGGATGAAGTCCAAAGTAAAGAAAAAAACATACTGTAACTTATTTCCTTCCATTAAACATAGAAGTTTCTGATGTATTTTCAATATTAGCAAGAAAGGGGCCAACTTCAACCCTGAGATATGCATACGCTAGATTGTATTTTACAATATTTTATCTTAATGGTACTTGCTTTCTTACATGATTTATTTAAAGTGTACTTGCAGTATATATACTGACATATAGAGAGACAACAATTATGCAGTCAGAGTTTAACAGCTTGAAGGACCAACAACACACGGAATCAAGATACAATGGAAAAGAGAACATTCAAAGTAGATATATTCAGAGCAGGTAAGATCTCCATTAAATGATTTTTTTGTTTGTTTTGTTTTGTTCTCTGGTGTAGAGAAACAAATGTTTCTTTATTAACAAGAACAGGGCTAATTTTATGATTAAAGCATGCACATAAAATCACTAAATCTGTACAAGCACATTGCTGTTTAAATGTGCATCTGCATCTTGTGTAGTCAAATACGAGGTCTCCTGAAAGCAGTCAGCTTAGACACTAATAGCAGTATACAAGAATAACTGCCTTACCTTCTTAATTTCCTTGAACAAGTGTAACTTCTGCACCTTAGGGCTATAATGCATCAGGCATTATCCTCTGAATACTTATCCAGTATTTCATAGTGCACTCACTTTGACATCTATATTGTTATGGGTAGATGGCCAGAAGTATCAGGGTTAGATAGTTTGGCTTTTTCCTCGTATATTTACATGTACCTCAGCTGCACTTTTGAAGTGCAAAAAAACCCAACCCCTCTAGCCTGGAATAGTACCAACCTTTCATTGAAGTGGAGCTGCAAAAATTTTAACCCTAGACACTGTGAACTCTTGATGACATATAATGAGTTTTTGCATAATGAGTTTTCATAACAGTAGGGGAATAAACACCAAATCCTGCATATCAGGGCCATCATGTTTTGCATAGTAAATAAGGACATTTATGTATTCCTACACCATACAATGCAGTACTATGTGATGAATATCCAAACAACCTAGTATGTATATAAAGAACTATGCAGTATCAGATACACACTTGGGTCTTGGCATCAGAGCAACCTCCTAATAGGATTATTTGGCTCTGGCACAGCACAATGTTGGCACAACAGTACTGCTTCTAGTTCCAGACCCAGCTTGTGCAGGGATAGCTTTAATGTCTCTGTCTGGGACTGAGTGATGCAGCATACATCTGTACAGGTTATGAACCCACGGTAAAAGTTTTGCTATTATGCTACACCTGATTACAACATGTTTATTTATACATACTGAAGTTATTTATTATGTGGTATCTGGTAATGAGCTTCCAGCAGAAACCTTTGAGAAAGGGCGTTTCACCTAAACATCAACCTCATTCAAAAGATTCAGTAGAATGAAACAACATGTATTTTTCTAGGAGTAGCTTAAATGAAGATGACTTGATTTCACATTTATTTAAATATTAAACCAAAAGAATGGTATTTTATGTAATCTGTGGCTGTACCTGTTAACTATGACATGCTCTTTTGCTTATTACTTGGGGTGGAAGTTAATTAAAAGTTTTCAACCCTTTTTTTTCCCCCAGAACAACTGGAATAATAGCATTCCCTAGGGGGAAAAAAAAACCAAAACCAAAACCAAAACCAAACCTAAGTAAAATCACATGCAGACTATTTTACTGTAGTGATAAAAAATACACCAGACAAAGATATATATTGTGAATAAAAATATAGGCATATAAACAAGATGTTTTAAAGCAAAAGATAACATCTCAGATAACTAACTACTCTGTAACAACATCCAGATGCATTATTTTTTATCCTCTTTAAGGTAGCTGATACATAAGTGTACTGGTTTTAACACCTTTAGGGGCCTAAACTCCAAATAAACCACTCCTTTTCCTCTGCCCCTTCAAGTAATGGAGGGACAGTAAAGGAGAGATTATGGATTGAAATACAATTTGCTAAAGGCATAAAACAATGGAATGAGACACACACAATGACAACAGTAGTACTAATAAGAAAGCTATAGAAAAGAGAAGGGATTTTACCCACAAAAGGGTATTTACCACCAGGAATAAAAAATCCCAAGTTGGTGGATGCTTCTCGTAAATCACACCCATGTGGTCTCCAGATAAAGGCAATATGGTGACCATTACAGCACCCTGTACCAAGTGGTATTCGGGAAAAAAGGCAATACAGCAGGGGGAGCTCCTATGTCTAACGTTTCTAATCCCCGATCCTGATACAATGGAAAGCAATGACAGATAAAGCCCAAAAAGCTAGATTGTCTGCATCATGCTGCCCACTTTTCCATCCTGTTGTACTTGGCTCTGTTGGTAGTATTTGGCTCAGCTTGGCTCCTTGTGCCTCCGTCCACTGCCATTTTGTTCCCTGTTACTGCTCCCAATCCACAGCTTCTCTGTTCCTTCCGCAGCTGCTTCCACTCTACCAGTGCCAGGGGTGCATACTCTTCTGAGCTCAGATGCACCACAGCCATTTTTCTCAGAGCAGGGCGTGCACCCCAATAGGTTCAGGTTTGTTGCCACTTTTCTAAGAGTGCCATCTCGGGCTCGTTGCTGCTATCCTTCAGCACCATGTCTTGGAGTTGCAACTTGAAGGAACAGATAGGGAGTCAGTGGTGGCAGAGCAGAGAGGTTGGCAGAGAAGCTGGGTCTGCAGGGGTTGATTGTGGAGGAGCAAGAGACTGACTGGGAACGTTTTAAAGCCTGGAGAGAAATTTACGGTGCATAAGGGAACTCTATCTTATGGACTTGACAGTTTATCCCCAGTTTGAACATTGTTTTTCTATTATCCCCATATGGTTGTATTATCCTCATTGACTTGTATTGCCTGGGGCATGTCCAGGCTTGCCCTGAGTTTTTTGTCCCGTGCTCTCCCTGCTCTTCTCTCCGATTGGCTGAAAAATGTTGCAGTGTGGAGAGAGCTCCCATTGGCCCTTTACTTTCCCAACTCCTCCCCAGTTCCTCCTTCTTCTCACAAGTTCTTACCCTCATTTGTTTCCCTGGTTGTCTATCCCATGCTCCACCCAGTTTTCTAGCCCTTTCCATACCGAACCCTATATAAACCCTGACACTCCCTCAATAAAGAGCCATTGCACCCGACCTTCTACCTCGAGTCGAACCCTTTGCGCACTGTTGCGACCCCAGTCCTTGACCCCCGGACCGTGGCAGCTGATCCCAACATCTTCCCGCTGGAGGGAGGCAAACAAGATGGTACACTTACCATTCCAGACCCCAACTGTGCCTGTCAAAACCACAGTTCCAGTGATGACATGAGTGATATGGAATGAACAAATTGGTCGCACACACACTGTGCTAAAACTCTACCCCCTTTCTTTGTAACCAGGACAGTGAGTATAGATGAAGAGGCTATATCCTATTTACTATATAGTTGGGTTTGACTATAGTTTCCTATATTTGTAATTAGATATAGGATGTAGTTAATATGCTATTGATTCAGATTTTTGCTACCTTCATGTTATTATAGTAGCTGCATGCTAAAAGTCAGACCTTGACTAGACCTTCATCTACAACTTGCAATTCATTCCTGGTTATCTTATTGACTGGTCATTATGTTTGGATCAATCATCATAAACCTGACTAAATGGCATCATACCCAATTTACAAAGCTGAATGTACAGCATTCCAAACTTGCCCTAGCTCTCAGTGTTGGACAGAAGAACAGAACTGAGGTATTCTCCCCTGTTCTCAATTACTGAGTTCCATTAAGGTCTAGTAGTTACACCACTTCTCAAAGAATTTGCAGCTTATGAAATGAAGTTTTCTAATACTCTAAGATTTCTGGTAATTCTTGATAAAAATGAGACACAAGCCTTGCTGTAATCAATAGCCTCTAAAATAACTCCTTTGTAGTTGCAAATGTTCATCAACAAATAAATACCAATATAACAGAGTGAATGAGTCATTGTATTTGAGGCAGAATTTGGAACTGTGGCTTTTACATGGAGAACCAAACCTATCTGAAACAATAGTTCTGCTTGTCGTTTGCTGGTTTTGGAGGAAGCAGACTGAATTTAGAATGTAATGTGCACTTAGTGCTGTTAACAACTAGGACCTACATGACCACTGTTAATAATTTGTTAAGTTCTTATCTCAAAGGGAGGCAGATCAAAAAATTTTTTATAATTAAAGAAATTCCAGTGACTAAGGTGTTCACTTTATTTTATTCTGAATACGAAGAGAAGTTGTACCTTCATTATTATATCTTCAGCTGTTCACTCTCAACAAGGTTGTCTCCTCTCTTGGTGATGATTTTACAATTCTTCAGTACCAATAGTTTTCTATTTTAACATAAAACTCCAGGCACGTTCTGAAAGGAGGATTAATGCTTGTGCAAAGAAATTTGTAAAATACAGGTCTTAATACATTTAAGTTTACTACATGTTTTTGAATGCCATTTAAATCCACAAAAAGAGGCATATTTCTTTGTAATCTTTGTTTCTTTACTTGCTTAGTTGATTTTGGAGTCTTTTAATTTTGTGATTTGTAGCAGACAGTAAAGATTGTAGAAAAAGCCAAACCAAAACAATCTCCCCCAAAAACATGTGATAGAATTATCAAAACAGGGAATAGCAAATCAAACTACTAGTAATAGACTTGTATGAAAGCCCTGCAATTTTCATGTCTACCCTTTTTCCTATCCTTCATTCTTTTTATCATTACTGAGACTCTAGCAATTTCAGGGCATAAGAAGTCAAAACAGCATGTAAAAGTGGGTTTGTATGTTTACGTCATTCAGACTATTACTGGCATTTGGTATCCAGTATATATATATATATTAAAATGCTTTTCACATCAAAAGAATTTAATTCACTTATATTCATAAAAAGATATGCTTTTCTTCCTGTTTTGATTGTGTTGCATGTGTTATGAATTTACTAGCAGTAAGACCATGACATGAGGAAGCACCTGTTCTACTGTGGAATGATACCGTGATAATTCAATATAAATAATCCTCCCAATGTTAAGAACTCAAACAAATCAAAAGTGTTGCTATGTTGAAGGCCTATCAACAAACACTCTTTAACCTTTGTTAAACGTCTCATGTTTACTATGCACCAGCTTTAAAGATCTATATAAATGAATTAATTCACCTTTATCCCCTTGAGAAACGCTATTGATTTTTATCAAAATGAATTAAACATTCACTATCAATTAAGTTCTGTGTTTGATTTTTTAGAAGAGCTATCTTCTCACTAAATGAGAAATTTACCTGCCAGCAAACACAATAGACTGTTGTGCTGTCCACATATTGGCATACATATTGGATAAACAAAACTCAATTACACTGCTGCTTATACTGCATCAAGATTGCACATTATGTGCAGACGTCTTTTTTTCAAGAAGCAATGCCCAGCTAAATTGCATCATTTATCCTAGGCTTCTTTATTGCTTAAACATGTAGAAAATTAAGTTATTGAGAAGCTTGGTTCTGTGAAAAAAATCATAAACCAAGAAAAAACCAAACTCATTTTGACTAGATGTAGTTTACATTTTATTTTTGCCCACTGACTACATCACTTTTTTTTTTTTTCTGTAATCATAAGTAACTTCTTTGGACTTCGTATTATGAATTTTTTTTTCCTGGAGTTGCCTTGGCAGCAGTTCTGAAGAACTCTTTGGGACAATCTTGAGCACTTCTTCCAATTTTTTCTCTCCTTTGATTTATACTATTAAATTTGATCCTAGATGTCTCTTTTGCTTGTTATTCTGTTTGAAGTAGTAGTGTGTAGAAGTCTGGATGCAAACCAAAAAACCAGTATTCCTTTTGAGAGAAGATGATTAATACAAAACACTGACTGGAAAGAGACAACGATTTTTCAGAGCAGTAAATATATTAGATAAATGTCACAGCTCTTATAATAGACAATGTGGTAGTGCAACTTCAAGGAGTGACACATGCAAAGAAGAGTTGAAATAAAATCTTTTGGGATGATCGTGTACTGAAAATGGACACTATTACCTGGACTGTTTTCAGATCTACTAATTTTTACAAGTGAGTCTCTTAGTAAATAACTTACACAATTTACTTTTTAACTTTGACTTATCTTGAACAACCTTATTCTTCCATCTATTAGCAGCATTTAATTTCTTTTTGTATGTTACTTTACCTCTAATTTGTGTACTGTGTTTACAGTTCATTAAAAAATTTCCATTAATTTATAAAGTTATTAATTTGTGAGTTTCACATCTTATTTAATAACTTTTCAATATTCAGAGGCATATCTGGGTAGAAACATTTTACTTGTATTCTTGGGTTTTTTTCACTCATTTAAAAGTGTCTGATGATTGTCAAAGCAAAGGTGAAGAGACACTATGCCATAAAAACACAAGTAGAGAGGCTGATAACAGACATTTCTTATCCTCCTTGATTTCCAATTACAGAAAAAAAATTCTCTAGCAAAACCAGTCTTCTCCTTATTTGTGTACATGTCCAATGTCTCAGAGGTGCAATCATTGACTTCGGGCTTAAAGCTTTTTGTTGTCTTTCAGGGTACTTCAGTAATACCTGACATGACTGTTATATATTTATATAACAGCATCAAGGATCTTCTGCATGTTTAAGAAGAAAAGCTAATGAATTTTTGGCTTCTGGAAGATCTCTGCCTGAATTATGAAGTTCAGTTAATCTCCTAATTTATTTGTTTCCAATTAGTACTTAAGTTATGTGAAATCTAATCTGGGCCATTTTATTCTCACAATTAGTTCTTTCTGCCTTAGAGGTGCGCTTCATTCATGTTTTAATCTACAGGTTCTGCCTGTAATCATGAATCAGAAACAATTAATCATCAGCTTTGCTCAGAATTCAAGTACATCAGCTCAAGAAGACACAGCAAAGATTTGTGCATGTTTATGTGTGTTCTAAGACTCTTCCAATTTCTTGGCATTTCATTCAGCTGAGTCTCTTGGGGACAACTCTGCATGAACCTAACTATAATTAGAAAAAATGTTAAGTTGCTCTCTTTTCCTTTTTTTTCACAGCAATGCATAGAGAAAACATGTTTGCAAATATGCAAGCTTTAACTGCAGGAGGTTCTTTGGCCTAGTAAAATTTAAAATAGTAAGTTACTCAAAACACCAGTTTTGAGATGTTTATAACTATAATCACTAGTTTATAGCTTTGCAAACTGAGTTGCAGTGCTATTCCTAGCAAAAGCAAGATACATATTTATGAGAGAATTAATAAAATGTTTTATTTTACTGGATAAAAACTTAAAGAAGACAAACCTCTGTAAAGGTATTTTTGGAGTTGAGCTCCCTTCCTGCATGCATGCCACCCTTCCCTCTAGAACTGATTAAAAATCATTAGCTTCAGAGTCCCTTATTCTTTGTGATTTTATGTGACTGGAGAAGGAGGGAAAAAAAGCTAAACAAATCAAACACGCACATCACTTCTGAGTCTTTAAAATATGATCCTATAGAGTAAAATTTGTACGTTTTTCTCTAGCATTGTCCAAAGAAGATTTTGGCAAAAAGAGAGGACACAGAAATGTGAAAACCATTCACTGTCTGGAAATAAGTTTCCACAGAAGAGAATTCTAAGGTTTTTGCTAGATCTCTGTAATGTCCATTTTACGTAACTGCAGGAATCAGTTTCCAGGTGGATGTGGCTGGAATTGGTAAGATAGAAAACAAAGAAAGAGGACTGAAGATCCCAGAGAGAATACTGGGTGGGTCTTTTGTTTTTCTTTTAGTTCTTGGAATATCTTTTAGGTATTGAGGGAGTGCAAACTGTTGGATTTTTCTTAATCATACTATATATTTTCCTTATTCCCCAATTCACTGAAACAGCAAAACCAATTTCTATATAATTTATTTTTTCATATTCAGCAGAATACAATATTAATCAACGTTCATGTTTTGTCATTTATCCACACAATTTTATTCCTTCTGTTTTCTAGTGACCTCCTAAAAGTGCTACTTTTGCCAAAAGATGTGTTAGTTTCCAGTGGTTCCACGATTTCAAATTTCATGTAAGTTTTTGAGGAAATTCAAGTCATGTATCTCTAACAAAAGAATGCAAGATATTTTGTTGAAATCCGATATATTTGATTCAAATATTGTCTGCACATTTGGTCAGTTACATAAAAAATCTCTGTCAGAAAAACCCCTCATAGAATAGTATTAATTTAGGATATGATGTTAACAAATCTAATACAAGACTAAGAAACCATGAAGGAATATGCGTAAGTTAACCCCTGTTTAAATTGATACTCGAACATACCATACAGGGCAGTGTGAATAAAATGTTTTCCTGAATCATGGATTGAAGTAGAGTATGCAAAAGTGAACAAGTCTGATAAAAAACTTTGGAAAAAAAATTAGGTAAATACTTCCTTCTTGTACCTACCTGTTGGATTTAACTAAATGCCTTCATAGTATTTAGTTATGTGGTTTGCCTGAAATTTATATTGTTTGATGAATGTGTCCCATATAGTAATTTTCTTACTATTTAAACTCTAAAGCAGTCTTGCTCATTTATATATAATATTTTAATTTCACAGTATTTAAAAAAATACTTTGTGAAGGTAAAATGTTCTTTGAGTCTAAAATAGAGCAATTTTATTAGTGATTATATTGGTCAGGATGGTGAAGGGTCTTGAGGGGAAGCCTCAAAGAGGAGCAGCTGAGATCACTTGGTCTGTTCAGCCTGGAGAAGAGGAGACTGAGGGGACACCTCACTGCAGTTACAACTTCCCCATGAGGGGAAGAGAAGGGGCAGGCACTGATCTCTTCTCTGTGGTGACCAGTGACAGGATCCAAGGGAATGGCCTGAAGTTGTGTCAGAGGAAGTTGTTGACTTTCCCATCCAGTCAATGATTCCTGTCTCTTAATGGTTCTGCAGATTAGTACAGCAGTAATAATACTAATTTCTTCTCCTTCTCCAGTTGCCATGCATGAGATGATGGGGAAGAATTACAATATGAGGTAGAGAGGTCAGATTAATAAACCTCATGATAATCTGCTTACTTTTAGTCTTTCACTCCATAGATAGAAAAAATATGTTTTAGCTTCATGTAAAAAAGTCTGCAAATCTGTGTCCTGGAAAAGAGTCACATAAATGGCAGTTGTCAGCAAATATGTATCACCATGTTTCTGACTGAGAATGTTTGGATTTTGATCATTATGCATTGCTTTTTTTATTATGTTAAGAAGTGTGGGGTTTATGGTTATAATCTTATATTACATGACATTCTGTATAGAATACTCAACCTGATCCTCCATTCTATTTGAAGAGTTTAAGGTGACGAGCCTTTTTGAGGTTGGATCATATGAGCTCTTGAGTTCCCTTCAGACTTAAATTATCCTATGATTTGTAATCAGTGCTTAAAAGAAAAAAAGTATCAATAGCTTTTCTTTAAAATTCACATAAACTTTTCAAATCATTCTGTTGATTACTAGAACAAAAAATAGTACAACCAAGAAAAAGCTGAATATATTTTTTATGCTGCTTGCATTCAAAGTCAAGTCTACCTTCAATTGTATGGTGATCAATTTGCCACTGTGTGTCAGAATGGCTTTTTAAATAGTTTGAAAACAGTGTGAAGCTGTAATTTATTTTTCACAGAATTCAACACTGTGTTTTTCTCAAATTTACTCTTAAAGAAAAATTTACACCCACAGTTGATTATTTTACTCATGTTTTTGGGAACCAGCTCATTGAGAATCACTTTTTTACAGCAGTAATTTTGATGGGAACTGTTAGATCAATCAAAATTACAAAATATCGTGCTCTTCTCTGTTTCTGTAAAGGCAAAAATGTGCCACCTGGCAATCTGTGATAAATACTTTTATAAGAAATTGAGTTAGCTATTCATTATAACAAGTATTTTCAGGACAAAAGAAGAACTTTTAATTTTGAATCATAGCACATTAATTAGTGACCCAACTGAACAAGCCAAGCTGAATAAAAACAAACTAAAATTAGTGACAGGCTAACAGCTTGCCTATTTCCTTGGGCAACATGTGGCTAACAGATGATGTGATGTTCAGTGACAGACAAATTCCGAACCTCTTTGCCACTTTTAAATTCTATGCACTAAGAAAAAATAAATTTCATCTGTATCATCAACAGCAGAATCACTCAAATACAGAAGATATTTCTAATTTAAAAGAAGGGAGAATGAGAAATGATTATGATTCAATATTTTTAATCTGATATTAGTGATATACAGGTGGTAATGTAGATAATAATAATTGAAGATTTTATTACTTAATTACTTGTTTTCACCTGTCCTGATTTTGTATCAGAGATTCCTCCTTTATCTTAGACCCTAATGGAAAATAAATCAATCATTCCTCCGCAATTACCAGATAAAAATTCCATATGTTCATTCATGTTCTTCAGCAAAAATTAGACAATATAGTTATTTCTACCTATATATTTGTTACGAGAACATCTGAATTTGTAGATCAGAGAAATAGTACCAAAGAAGCAAATCCAGATCCAACTTACTTTATGCAATTGTTTGATGTTTTTCTACTTATGCCTTATTATATTCTTCCTTTAGAGGTGTCCGTATACTGAGAAAAATTCCTCTTACTGTAAGTATGGTATTTCAAGTGAATGCAGCTATCACAACGCTCTTTGACTTTTTGTCTCTGGTACTTCAACACACAGCTGTATTTTTCATCATAGGTAAACTCAGCAGTGGGAAAGAATTTCAGTGTTTTGGGGTTGTTTTTTGGTTGGTTGGTTGGTTTTTGGGGTTTTTTTGGGCTTTGTTTGCTTTGTTTTTGAGGGTTTTGTTTGTTTGTTTGTGATAAGTACTATCTATTTCACGAAGTGGTTTAAGGGCAGGGTTTGTTCTGCAAAGAACCTCTATGCAAAATGGAGTTAATGAACCCTGGTTTTCTACACATCTATGTCCTTCACTTTCATCTTCTACTGCAAATATCTCTCAACTTTTCTCCTACTCCTATCATATATGTCACTTTCAACAATAAAATATGGCATGTTTGTGTCATGTCTGTAATAGATGCATGCCTGCTGGTTGCCTGGGCTCTGCCAAATGGATTACATTATAGCTTAGCTCTGCTAGTTTCTTCCAGTGTAGATTTATAAGATTTACTAATTTTTCTTCCTTACTCAACTAAAAAATTCCTACTGCATTTTTCTTCTCATATTTTTCTTCCTGTCAAATTTGGTAGTTACTAGTCAGTAGTTTAAAATACTTATGTAAAGACATACACAGTTTTGGGTTTGTATGTATATGTATATCTGAAGCAAGAAGAAGGCTGAATAGATGGACAAAATATATGGAGGAACACACAAAGGGATTTTTATTTTATTTGAAAGTTGATAGGAAGAAATTTTAGTACCTATAGACATGCAGCTCTAGTTCAGGAAATTTCTGCATCTGTTCTTAATATGCTTTGTGTGAATTGTCTTATTTATGTATAAATTTCATAGGGGGTTTAAGGTCTTAATGATTTATACTTTCTTCTACTTTTAGATTGTTGACGATAAGTTTTACAGAGCTAACATATTTTTTAAATTCTCCTGGATCTTTAACTTAATCGTTTGCTCACAGAAGAGCAGAATTTTGTTGCAAGTGGGCAAGGATCTAGATACCCAACTCTTCTTGAAGTCAAAGAAGTTAGGTAAGAAACCATCTGTTTCTTCAACCATATATAACTCAGAAAATTTCTCTGAAGTGCCCACATTACTGAAATATAGTTTTTTTCAGAGCTTGAGTCAATAGGCTTCAACAAAATTTTTAAAGTTAGGAGAATGTGTAGAGAATCATTGAGAATCAGAAATTTCCTTTCTGATTAGTGATGCCTCTGAATTTTTTGGATTGCTTTAGCTTGTTTATACTTCCTTCAAGGTAGGTCTTTATTCTGTTTAAGAACATTTAAGAACATTTACACCCTGACTTGGACACTAAGATACACCACAGACAAAGCAACTTTCAAATCCTTAACCTTGGAGGAGCTCCAAAAGACTGCACGTATTGTGACAAAGAGGAAGATGAGGAAGAAAGGATCTTAGAGACCCATGACCCAATTTCTAGAGGGGTGTACCGGGGGCAGAACTGGGAAGGATCTTGGAGGTGGATAGATCTGGGATTGGATGGACAATACCATAAATTGTGGAACCCCTGGACACAAGGTGCACGTCTCTGAAATCCCCATGGTTGAAAGCCTTCATTAAAGAACCTGTTCTCTTATCTCTACTAATAATTGCCTGGTGAGTCTATTTTTTGGCTCCCACAATTCTTTAAGGCATCATTAAGTTCCATGACAATAGTTTTACATAAAAATAGAAATAAAATGACAGTGTAACTCCATCTAAAAAAATACATGATTTTTAATATTCAACTTAGTGACTTATGAAATGTCAATGGAAATTTTACTGAGCTATGACTAAAGTGGATTTTATATCAGTAGCAATTTATCAAGTAAGATTAGATGTCTCTTCTTTAAAAATATGTATTTTTGCTTAAGGATGGAGTGATTAAGAGTACAATTACAGTTTTTATTACACAACAGAATAAAATCAGTTACTTCTTTCTTGATAGAGAACGCATTAGTCCTACATTCCCCATAACAGACTAAAATAAATGGAAATCACATCTTTCAGAGACTACAGCATGAGTCTGTGGCAGAGCAAGACTAGTAGAATAATATCACACGTCATGGTACTGTGCTTTGACCTCAACTTATTTTATAAAAATATCTATGCATTTAAACTTCATTTTTCAAATAGGATGAAAAGTTACATATGGTTTTCTGAGAATCAGGGCTTGAAAATGTTTTCTCCTAAATACTGCTCCCTTTTCTTTCAGGCAATCCAATTGTCATGCATTTTTGCATCTTTAAAGAAATAAATTTTCTTATACTTTTCTTTTGTAATTGAATTCCTAATAGTTTTTGAAAATGCAATTGAATGTAGGTTTAACTGAAAGTCAAGTATTTACTATTCAGATATTCCAGTAGTTAATGACAGTTACAATCGTTCAGTGTTGGAACTACTGGCAGATTCGCAAATAATCCCCTTCAGGTTTTTTTCCCAGTATCCAACCAAATTTTGTGAATCTCTCAACATTATTTAGTTGCTTCCAAGATTTTGATTTTAATGATATTCATGCAAAACAACTTTGTGAAGAACAGGATTTTTTAAACTCAGTTGCAGATACTTGATTTATGCAAAAGGTGTTATCAGATCTTCGCTTAAAGGTCTCTGTTGTCAATAAGGAGGGAGAGGCATGCCTTTCAGAAAAAGCCTTAAATCACATAGTTTGGAATTCTGCTCTGAGTGATTCTATAGAGGTTGAGTGTAAAGTAAACACACTGAGAGTAAAAGTCTGATTTAAATGGAGTAACCTCAGTACCTTAGTGAAAGAAACCTATCTTTTTTTCCTCACTTAATGGCTAGATTTGTACCAAAGCAAGGCATCCACAAAAATGTGGATCTACCTAAACAACCCAAGAATATGAGAGCAAACCTCTGTTAGGACTAGCCAGTGTTGTATGCACCTAGTATCACAGGAGGTAGTGAAGTCTATGCACATGCAACTTAATCCTCACAGTTCTCCTGTTTGTCTGTATCTTATAACAAAATGTGGTTTTCTATAATTAACGTTTGCAGTCCTAAATTGTCCCTTTGTTTTGTAGACAAACATTTTCTCACAAAATACATGTTGCAGTTATATTCGGATATTGAACAGCGCCTGAATTTGTTCCTGAAACTAGAACTGGTGATCCATATTGTAAATTTGTTACAATTGTATTTTGGCACAGTTTTGACACAGGCCAATCAGAACAGTCCCACATAATCCCCAGGAAGAGTTAGAAGATACTTTTCCAGTACTATTTTTATGCAACCACAGTGTCCTGGATAGCAAAAATATATGACGGTATGTAGATTCAGCACCAGATGAGCTCTGCAACACAAAATGGTCCTGGACATGTTTGACTCACTACTGCCTAGCATGTTCCTGACCCCTGGTGGTCTAGTGGTTAGGATGCAGCACTCTCACCACTGCGGCCCGGGTTCGATTCCTAGTCAGGGAAACTCCCCCGGGCAGATGGAGCTCGTCAGCCCTGTAAGGCCATCCATCTAAGAGAAGGTCACTCTAAACAAACCTACGTCCTGAGGACCTCACTGCCACTGTCCAAGATCGCTCGGCCCCGGTAGATGAACCTTAGGATTAAAGGGTGGGCTCAGCTCAGCGCACACTGTGTCTCACCTAAAAAATCCACTGCGCAGGCTCGAAGGGTAAAGACCTTTCCCAAATCTTCGTTCGCGAAGACTGGCTATACATAACCTAGCATGTTATGTCATAGTGTCATATCATTGACAGAGTATGTGTCATTTTAAGGGATGGTTACAGAGAAGATGGAGACTCCCTTTTCAGAAGGAGTCACATTGAAAAGAGTAGGGGTAATGGGTACAAGTTACTCCTCAGGAGATTCAGATTAGACATAACAGGAAAATTTTTCTTGATGAGAATAATCAACCATTGGAACAATCTCCCCAGAGAAGTGATGGATTCCTGAACATTGGACTCTTTTAGGATTCAGCTGGACAGGGTGCTAGGCCATTTTGTTTAGGCTGTGCTTATGCCAAGATAATCCTTGAGCTTCTCTTCCAACCTGGTACTCTATGATTCTATGATACTGTTAGTCATAAAATATTCTATACTTTACATACTATCAGTTTATATGATAAATAGCTAATCACAGTAAACACAAAGACAAGAGAGGATCAGAGGAACAACAAAGCGTAGAGGAACAAAAGGAATATTGCAATATTCCAATTGGAATATTTTCTAAGTTTTCTAAGGAGAAAACTTAGACCATGGTTCTTACAGTGAATCTCACCAGGATAAAACTGGACAAATGAAAGAAGAAGCCCAGCATGAGCTGAGGGCAAACAAGTATGGGAAATTAGAGGCAAAAGGATGAATCCAAGGGTAAATGGTCAGTGATCTGCTATAGCACTGGGACACACTAGTCTGTAAGGCTGGATATCATCCACCCAAGGGCACTGAAGGACCCGGCTGAAGAGGTTACCAAGCCACTCCTCATCATTTATCAGCAGTCCTGGATAACAGGCAGATCACAACTTACTGGAAGTTAGTAAACCCACCTACAAGAAAGACCAGGAGGATCCAGGGAACTACAGGTCTCTCAGCCTGACCTCAGTGCCAGGGAAAGTCATGGAACAGATCATCTTAAGTGCCTTCATGCAGCATATGCAGAACAACCAGGGGATCAGGCCCAACCAGTAAGGGTTTATGACAGGCAGGTTCTGTCTGACTAACCTGATCTTTTTCT
Organism: Chiroxiphia lanceolata; assembly: GCF_009829145.1. Lineage (NCBI taxonomy): Eukaryota > Metazoa > Chordata > Aves > Passeriformes > Pipridae > Chiroxiphia > Chiroxiphia lanceolata. The sequence continues at coordinate 61,994,470 of NC_045638.1, forward strand.
ATGGCACTGTGACTCACTTAGTGGATGAGGGAAGGACTGTGGTTGCTGTCCACCTGGACTTAAGCAGCACCTAGTATACCAACGTGACACAACATAATATGATTTAATTTCTTAGACAGTTACAAGCTAGAAGAAAACCTAGTTTGAATTATATACTTGCTATCAATTTCAGTCATGAGTATCTGAACTGATTTGCTGAGTACGATGGGACTGGATGTCTGTGAAGTTCAGGTTCTTTACAATCCAAGAACAGCAATGTATTTCTGCCTTCTCATCCTTTGAGACTCATGATGCACTCAGTGACATTTCAATAACTGTGGGGTTTATGAGACAGAATTAACACCAGAAATGATTATCAGATCTGTGGGAGGAAATGAAGTTTTCCTTGTACCGTCAGACAACACATCAAAAATATAATGGTCCTGAGACTAATTGACCAGGACATCTTTAGAAATAAAGTCCCAGTACTGTAGACTGATTACCTGTTATATCGTCAGTAATGGAATCTGGAAGTAGTACTATCATTAAGGAAATTACAGTTTTTCTTATGTTAAAACATGAAGGTGAAGGGTGTTTTTTTCTGAAAGGGAAAGGAGAAAGAAAGAACACTAGTTTTCACTTTTTTTTTTTTTTCAAAGACCTTGAAACAGCACTACATCTTGTAACATCGCTTTCTACAGATGCTGGATCTTCTCCAAGGACAGCTGGTACTGACCTAAGCCAAATATGCTTAATGTGCAGAATGGTAGTGTTGAGTTTTTTTCCCTGAATTCTGTCAACTGAACAGTACCAATGACTGCTACATATACTACAAAAAACCAATGTTTTTTGAGCATCACAACCTTCTTCCATTATTCGGAATCTCAATTTTAAAGAACTGATTTATTTTTGGGGGGTAGAACCACTTATGTTTTACAATATGACAGGAAATCTTGCATCCAGATTGAATATAACCTATGGAAAGTGAATCCAGAAAATACAATGTTGTTTCTGGGTTTGTCTATAGGAGCTTTTCTTTCTCAATTCTTTGTTTCCTGGTTGACATAACTGATTTATAGTAATCATCATCTATATTCTGTTGTGGTCTTATTGCTACTCTCTAAAATATTTCTTTGTTTTATTGTATAGAAATGTTCAAACTTTAATGCCAACTACGAATACCTCCAAGTTAAGGATGAAAGAAAACTCAAGTTATGAGTAATCCAACTCTGGAAGCAGTACCAAGTAAGAAATAGTGGATGATATTTAACTTTGTCTAACAGTCCATCCTCTAAAATTAAAATTAAATCTAAACTTTATAAATCTGAGTTCTTAAAAAATCCAACATTTTTATTAAATACAAATTTACTTAGTTTAATTATTTATTTTAGTGTTTTTTTCTACCTGGAGATATTAACTGTATGCAAGAAATACATGTCTAATGGACAACTATGCAGCTCAAGTACCTGTGGCCTCCACAAGTCTTCCATGTGGACATACCTATATTAATAGCTCTGTCAAGGAAAAAGAAAGAGACCAAATGACCTGAACCAGTAAGTTCACATAGGGAGGATGAACCATCAAGGACTTTCTTTGTTAAGAGTCTTGAAAACTCTAAAAGACATCACTTACAAGTTGCATTTAGAGAAACAGAATGGAAGAAATGTTTCTACAGATGGTAGGGAGGATAGTGAGTGGGCACAAAAATTGTATTCTGTGATATAAGTCAAAGAAAAAGAAGGAAATATAAAGAATCTGGAAAAAAAATACCTAGATAACTTGCTATTATCCAAAAGAGGGGTTCAATAGAAGACAGAAATTAATTTAAGTGTTGTGAAGTGAATAGGTGTTGCATATTTGCTATACATAATCTTATTTTTTCCTGTATAAAATGGGATGTAAAATTTTTAAGACAGCCTTTCAAAGTCTCTGTGTTACATTCCCCAAAAGGACAAATAAGTCTAGAATTTAGTTGGCACAATCTGCAAATAGGTATTGCAGGAGAATTAGGAGCTCTAGAAAAAGATAGGAGTGCTAGGAAAAGGCAGTGGAGCTTTCACAATTATGAAGAAGTTACAGCCTGAAGTGTCTGCAGCCAGAAACCTTGGATGAACTCTCTCAGATATGTGTTCAATACCTGGCCGAGTACTACAACAAACAGGTTAAGCAGACAAGATGCATGAGATGAAAAAACAAACAAACAAACGTTCATGTAGGGAGTTATGCTACAAACCATCTTTAGAATTTGTTTCCTTCTGCTGCTGTGTTCCAGAAGAACACAATCAGCTGCTTTTCCAGCTGCTAACAATGTTTCAAGCTGAGATAGACCCCAAGAAAGTGCAGGTTGCATTATTTCTAATATAACTTTCCTCACTGCAACGAGGGGAGTTGCTACACAAAAGTCACAGGTTCAGATTTGAAGGTCCATGTACAGATTGTTTCTGTGTTGGGCCTTAGATTTACTGAAAGTTGAAGACTGAGATGATTCAAACAAAGAATTTTGGCCTGAATGAACAGTTCTAGTGCAAGTAGCAGGAGACAATGAACTTCGTATTTTAAGTCCACCTCTTTTTTTACCCTGTTCTCAAGAAACCTAGAGAAATAAAGGGGGAAACTCTTCAAGCTTTAATTACAAATTCAGTAATAAAATTGACAGGGAGAAGAGTAACATTCAATTTTTCTGTCATTGCTCTGGACTCACATTTTTTTCCTTCCTGATTAATTTCACTCTCTGGTAATAAAACAAGTCAAACTCCACACGCAAAAATACAATTACTGGCATCTTTCAGGCTTGCTTCCTAGTACAAGTCATGAAGGTGAGAGATCATACACTTTCCTATGCAATTCTATTCTACATCTTCATTCACAGCTCACCAGCATTATTCCTTCATTGCCTTCAATATTCCTCTCCTGAGTATTATATACTGCATCAGTTTACATAGAAACTCCTTTTCTGTAGTTGGTTCGCTGCACCTACTAATGAGGGTCATGGTCTGGAGAGGATTTTTCCTCACTTTGAGTGCAGGTCTTTAATACCTGAACAGGAGTCTGGGAGGCATAAGCTGTATTGCCCCGTGTGCCCCACCCCCGTCTCCCCCAACCCTTCATTTTCATCCCTACCTTCTCTGAGATTTGAAGGACGCTGGTTTACTGCATTTCAAACAGAACTACAGTTCCACTCCAAACTTTATTGAATGATAAAAGCAATAAAATCAAGGAAATGGTGAAAGAAAAAAAATCACTAGAGGTTTAAATTGCGATTGTATTTCATGGTTCTTGGCAATTACATTTTGCTTTCATATACTAACAGGAACAAAGACACGGCAATATTTTATCAGTTATCCCATCTTACATTAGTCTCAAAACCAGAAAACCTGATTTACAGAGCCAAAAGTTTTTAAAAATCAGTATATCCCAGTAAATTCCCTTTGTCTATCATATTAAATATGTAATTTGCTGTGATGGACAAATCCCCTTTGGTTTAATCTTTTAGGAATTTAGGAGCTCAGAAGAAAATGTATTTGAGCTCAACATTATGAGTCAAAAGATTGCCCACATTAACATAAGGAATATAAATACAAAAGTTCCAGGATTTGTATTAAACATTTTAAATCTCTATTCATCTGTAAAGAATAGATGTAGTGTATCTGCCAGAGAGTTGGCATCGATGAAGGTGGCATCTCAAGTCATGTCACAGGTTAATGCCTAGACAGAAGTAGGGTGAGGGATTAGTAGACCCACTGTAGATTACAAATACATCAGCTTTGTTGTGTTTGACCTCACAGCAACCTTATAAACAGGATAAAAGCAAGATTCATAGTTTTTAATGGTCAGTAGGGCACACATTAATTTATAAATCTCTAAGAGTTGTTTTCTTGGTTAATGTTCTTAATTCACTGACTTTTATGACCTAAATCAATTATCTCTGTATTTTTTAAAAGTAGAAAGTGCAGGAAGTTCTTATATTTCCTTAGCGGAGATTGTCAGAGTAGATGAAATATAACACAAAGCCAAGAAATTTACATGTCTAGCACGTAGTATTGTGTCACAATCTTAAATTAATATTTTATTCCTGGTGGGTGGAAATTAATTGTTATATACTATGACTACCTAATGGTTGGATTGTAGAAACAGATGTACTTTTGCCAGGGGAACAGAAAGTAGAAACCAGCTTTAAGATCTGTTAAACCATAAACAGGATGCATATAGTAGATCTGATGCAAAGTATATGCTAATCCAATTGAAGAATTTAAAATTTATTGCTTTACTCTGTGGCTTTCTGGGAACTCAGCTGGTGAAAATTTTCATATCATGTATTGCCCACATAGTAATACAGAAAAAATTTAGAAGAATACAAGGTCATATTTCCAGTCTAATATTTCTCTGAATTTTGAATAAAGTCAATAAGTCCTTTTCAGCTTTTTTGTTTGCATCTTATATTTGGTTAGTGATGCTTATGGATTTCCCTCTAGAGTATAAACAACTGTTATTGATGTGTTATTCTGTGTCACTGGGGCAAGAACATTTCCAAAGAGGATTTGACCGTCTGGAAATTGTCATTGTCCATTTTTCAATAAAGAAAGTATAACAGGAATACCTAAGTCATTTGAATTAATTTAATTTCTGTGCTTTCTGTTGAACACTCCCCTAAGACTTTTGGGAATGTGTTATTTTTAATTTCCTGGTGGTGTCCCTACAAGGGTGTAAGGCAGTCCTCTTTTTCTTAATATATCTTGAAAGCCAACGTAACATTTCTTCATCCTAATATGATCAGCACTGAACATAAGTCAGGGAAGATGAGCCAGGCATCCAGGGGGAAATCCCAGGGCCAGCAGACCCTGTTCCACAGGACCTAGTGAGGTGGGCAGGGTACACTCAGAGAAGATGGTCAGAGTTAAACAAAAGTCTGTGAAGAGGTAGGTCTGAGGTCAAGCTGGAAAGTCAATCCAGGCAGGTCTATAGGGACAGTGGTGGCTGAGATCAGACCAGGAACTCAGCCCAAGGGTTGGAGTTCAGATCAAGGGATTCCATGATGAAACAGTATAAGGCTGTGGCAGACCTGGAGAACAACATTGCTGATGGTGGGGCTGATGGCCTTGAGCTAAGCGGAAGTGGGGCTCCTGGGTCCATGGGTAGGGTGTGGGGAGCTCCTTGGCGAGGGTGGACAGAAGCAATGAAGCCCATAGCTCCTTTATGGCCCTGACAAAGATAACATGTGTCAAGAGAACTAATTAGGGAATGCTTTCTATGCCATAAGAAAGAGAATAACCACCATATTTGAAGTTTCTAATTTTTCAGGAAGCAGTGGAAATTTTCAGAATTTGAATGAGGAAAATTAAGATGGACCAAGAACCTTTCATAATTAAATTTGGCGCTAGCCTTGCATAAACTTGATGAATTTCCAAATGTCTGAAAAACCTCAGTAAAGCACTTGTTTGTGTTTTCCAGCAAATGTTATTATCATACAGTTTTAGTCTACACCCACTGAAGCAAAACATTCTATAAACTTTCTGTTCATGCAGTGGGTGAATGGGCATCCCTTTGAAATATTGTATGCAACATGGTGACCTCTAGTAATACCCCTTATAGTCAGCAAATTGCTTTTTTAAAAAAGTCAGAGTATTGTTTTTTGAAAGGAAATGATACCTGCTTCTTTTAGAAGTCTTTTTAGCAGTGTTCTCAAACTATTAATAATATACCATACTCTTTAGTGATTGATATGCCTTGAATATTAAAGGATTTGTTCTAATCAAGATGAGAAATAAAATAAAAAATAAATGCAAGGGTAAGCAAAGTCTCTTGGTAACTTATTCACCAGGCATCTTATTTGAATAGTATATATAAAACTGTTATTTAAATTTTTCATCAAGTCATTAAAAACAAAGTCACAGGTTCACCAGTACTCTCTATCTATGTGTTCTGAATTTGTTAACTGCTCCCTTTTATTTTAAAATTATTTCTGTATTTCCATCCTATAATCTCCTTATTAAAATTCTCAGACCAAGAGGAGCAACGATCTAACTAAGGTGAATTACACAGAGTGAGAACTGTACATTGCTCTTACCAGCACAGGTCAGAGCTGCAACTCAGCAATTTTGTGTGCCTGTTGCTAAGGCAGTTCTAATATATGGTGCAACTACAGAAGAGTGGGGATAAATCTTTATGGTTTGCTACTCTTATTGTTTTCTCCTCCAATAATTTTAATGACTGGCTCTCAATAATTAGCATAAACATAATCTAAAAAGTAGATCAGTATTGGAAAAAATGTAGACTGTAGTCATCATGTTGGGTTGTTTTGTTGTATCATGTATTGGAATGATGTGGGGAGCATGCAAAACTCTAGGTACTAGGGCTAGGATTAATCTTACTTAACTTTAACCATCAACTCTAAGACGACTTTACAGTTTCTCTTTATAGCCACAGAACTGTATAACAGGGCAGTCTCACAAATCCTTAAAGGTGATCCATCTGACCTACTACAGTTTCTTGTCTCAGAATGAGATTAATTGCTCTCTAAAAGTAACTACTTCTTTCCACTGACTATGAAGGAAGCTAAGAGAGACCAACTCAGAAATCATATTTTTTGTTTTAAGGAGGAAGTGAATTTAATCTTAAGTATTCAAAAAGTTTCCATAACTTTGCTGAGTTTAAGGTTAAAATTTTTCTTATATTTGCTTTTCATCTCCATCTCATGTACTTATGTACAAGGAAGAAAGGGGCGCATCTGTCTCATGTAGGTTATCAAAGTTTGAAAGATGAGATGACCTATTCAGATTTTAATTTGCATCTGTGCAGCAAAGGAGTTGGACAGTAGTTAGAAGGTTACATTCATTGTCATTTTCAATTAAGTAATAGAATAGTTATCTTGAAGTTAACATTAGCACTATAAGATGCAATGATAGTCTTTAGTGAAGGGAGATGCAAGTTACCTGATTGTAGAAAAGTGCTCACATTTTCAAATATTCAATGTAATTGCTGTCTTGAAATCAATCAAGAGGACAAATGTCTATTTCCCTCTTAAATGCACAACAAATACATATCAAAAGCATTTTAACGTTTTCATGGTTTGAGGCACTATTTCAAGGGTATGTGTTTTAAGGTAATTCTACCTGTCCATGGCTAGGTTTCGCGAACAAAGATTTGAGAAGGATTCTATCCATGCTTGCTACAAGCATGCTGATGGCTAAAAAGGTCAATGCGAGATAGACAAGTCCAGTTGCAACATCGTGAAGATCTCTCTGTCGCACCAAAACATAGTCAATGAGGTACCAATGCTTGGATCGAGGATGCATCCAGATTGTCTTCAAATTATCTTTCTGCTGAAAGATAGTGTTAGTGATGGTGAGCTGCTGCTCCGTGCAAAACTCTAGCAGAAGGCGTCTATTATCATTACAGTTTCCGAACCATGTTTGCCTAATACTCCTCTCCAGGCTTCAAAGTTCTTACCTACTCTGGCATTGAAATCACCAAGGATAATGATCTTATCATCTGCAGGAACCTTTTGGGTGAGGTGGTGCAGGTCGGTGTAGAATTTAGCTTTTTTGGTAGGGTCAACTTGGAGAGTTGGGGCATATATACTAAAGAGGACTACATGTTGCTTGTTGTGTAGTGGGAGGTGTAAGGAGATAATATGATCAGAGTGACCTGTTGGCAAATTTTCAAGTTTAAGGACAATAGAGTTTTTAATCATGAAGCCAGTTCCTGAATGATGACTTTCAGTTCTGGGTTTAGCTGACCAATAGAGTGTATAACCGCCACCATGTTCTCTAAGGCTGCCTTCCTCATGGAGATGAACTTCACTGAGAGCAGCAATGTTGATGCTAAGTCATGACAGTTCATGAGCAATTAGAGCAGTACGATGCTCAGGACGTCCACTATCCGCAGTATCAAGCATGGTTCTGATGTTCCAGCATGTGAGTGTCAATTTGAACACTCCTTTAAAGGCAGGTGTGTGCCTTTGTTTCTTTATCTATATCTTTATTTGACCGCATCAGAAGATGCCCATTGGCTGCGGTAAACCAACCAGGTGAAGGGTGGAGATGAGCTTTGGTTAGGCCACCTTTTCTAGGCCCCTCTCCGTGTGGAGCAAGCAGTGTTCTCCTTGAAAAGGTTGTTTGGTCATTCAGGATGCTGCCGAACGAGGCTGTCATCTCCGGGGTCAGTCTCAGGCAACCAGTGTCCTGAACTGCCTGCATGCGGCTTCCAGTGCACCTTATCACCTGCTGTTTCAACCCTCGCCTGTTGCTACAGGGCTTTACAAATGTGGATATATCCTTTGAGCCTGCGCAGTGGATTTTTTAGGTGAGGTACGGCATGAGCAGAACTGGTCCCACCCTTTGCTCCTAAGGTTCATCTGCCAGGACCTAGCAAGATTGGACAATGACAGTGAAGTCCTCAGGACATAGGTTTAATTAGAGTATCCTTCTCTTGGATGGATGGTCTTACAGGGCTAGAGTTTGGAATTAGAGTTGTCCTTCTCCTAGGATGACTACCAGAAGGCTAGCAAACCCATCCTGCCCATGGACACATTTTATCTGACCATTCAGTTTTGACCTGTCTAGCATGGGAGACCCTGCCGATGGCATATACCACCACCAGCGTAGCTTGCAACCTTATAAGGGCGCACAAGCTTCTCCCCCACTAAAATGATTTGGACGAGCCTTCCTCTCCCTGCTTTTACCCCCCCAGTCTCCTACATTCAAACCGAAGGACATTCCATTGTCCTAAAAACCCTTCCAAGATGCTATAATTCTAAACCAAACCATTCCTGGGCAGAAGCCGGAAGCGAGCCAAGCCCAGCACATCCCATCCTCACTGCAACAATGCTGGAACAGGGAGCGGTCCCGACACACACTCGGGTGGGACGGGCACACAGATAAAGGGTCCCCGTACCTACCTGGGGCTCGGGCACCTCCCACAGCCCCAGCCCAGCCCAAACCCCCAAATTCCAGAACCCACCCCCACTCCCCCTGCACCGCAAACCTGTGGCTCTCCAAACGGGACTGCCGCCAGCCTGGGGAGCCCCCTCCCTGAAACGAGGCTGCCCTACTCACCCTCCCACTGGTCCGACAATCCCTCAGGCCAGCCCGGTCCCCCCGATCACCACCCAGCCTGGCCAGGCCCAGCCTGGCCCCACAACCTGCTGACTGTCCTGCATGGCAGGCAGCCAAGTTCCCCAGACAATTCTACCTGTACTCTGCAAGTAAATTAAAGTTTTTTACAAAAAATTTTTCAAATTTACCTTTTTTTCACATTTTCCTAGCAGTTGATGCAATTTCTACAGAAAGAATTCCAAAATACTAACACTTCCTTGCTTCTAATATTTTGCATAAAATGTAAAACTGTTGTTCAAAAGCGACAGGTCTCTTCCTTGAGTTTTTCTAAACATCGATTAGATTTGCTCACTCAGGCTTTGTTGGAGCGTACTCATGCTATTTCCTACACTGGGTTTGTGTGGTCAGGTTTTGGTAGTGGTAATACTACAGGGGGTTTGTGAGAAGCTGCCAGAAGCTTCCTCCATGTCCAGTAGACCCAATGCCAGCTGGCTCCAGGACAGACTCACTACTGGCCAAGGCCAAGCCAATGATAGTATGTGATAGCACATTTAAGAAGGGAAAATATAGTTATTGCACAGATGAAATTTGCAGCCAGAGAAGAGCGGAGTGAGAACATGTGAACAACTATTCAGACATCCAGGTCAGTGGGGTAGGAGGGGAGGGGGTACTCCAGATGCTGGAGCTGAGGTTCCCTGGCAGCCTGTGCAGACTGTGGTGGGTCAGGCAGTGCCCTTGCAGCCCATGGAGGACCACAGGGGTGCAGAGATCCACCTGCAGCCCGTGGAAGAGACCCACTCCAGAGCAGGCAGATGCCCGAAGGAGGCTGTGACCCTGTGGGAGGCCCATGCTGGGACCTGTGGGAAGAGCCCACATTGGAGCAGATTTTCCTGATAGGACTTGTGGCCCTGTGGGGGACCCATGCTGGAGCAGCTTGTGCCTGAAGGACTGCACACGTGGAAAAGTAACCCACGTTGCAGTAATTTGTGCAGAACTGTTGACCATGGGATGAACTCATGTTAGAGAAGTTAATGGAGAACTGTTTCCTGTGGGAGGAACCCCATGCTGGAGCAGGGGTTCATCTCTCCAAGCAGCGGGTGGAGAACCTGGCTGTAGTTTGTTGTATAACTGATAGGATTGGATTCTGGTAATGATGATGGGTTTCATATGTAGGGAGAAAATTTTTCTTTTAAATTTGGGCTGATTAGATCTGCTCAAAGGTTTGAAATAGGAGTTGTGCCAGTGGACATGAATATACATTATGGAGGGCTATGATAGCACTTTTGAAATGAATACCCATAATTGCACTCAAGAATGTATAATCAAACACAAGAATACTCATTTGCACATCAGTCTCTGTACTGCTATTAATTAAAGCTCTTTCTGAAATGTTTGTACAGAGCAAAATCTGTCTTCTAAATGTTTACAACAAGCAAGCAAACAAACAAATAAACAGAACAAGAGGTATTGAATTGGACAAGCAGTTTTGCAAGCAAGCAAGATTTGCCAAATGACAGAATCACAGAATCACAAAGTCACTGAGGCTGGGAGGCGCTTCTGTAGACCGCAGACTCAAGTCCAAGCCCCTTCTAAAAGCAGGGTCGGCACAGCAAGACCATGTTCATTCCTGTTTTGAATATGTATAAGGGTGGAGATCCTCTCTAGAAAACCTCTTTCAGTGTTTGACAATCATCACAATAAAAAAAAAAAGATAACAATTTCATTACTTTTAATTTGTGTGACATTTCCTATTGTCCCATTCATGGGCAATGAGAAGATCCCAGCTCCATGTTTTTTACTGACCCCATAAGGTCAGTATACATTGATAAAATACGCATTGATAAGATCTCCCTGGGACTTCTCTTCTCTGGGCTAAACTGTCCCTGTTTTCTCAACCTCTCCTTGTATGCCAGATGCTCTGGTCCTTTACTCATCTCTGAGGTCCTTGGCTCAATAATTTTGCCAAGCTTTTTTTTGACAGAGAAATAGATAATACAGATAGAGGGAAACAGCTAGCAGGGGAGTGAAATGGCATACCAGCAGGAAGATCACTTGATGTTTATGTGATTTGCATGTTTTAAGAAGTTCTTTAAAACATGCATTTGACTAAAAGTGGCTTGTGGTTTTTTTCCTCATCCTGTTGTCTGTTTTTAAATAATAAATAAAAAAAAAATTTTGATTGACGGACTTGGAAACTGTATTTTGTAAGGATAACCCTCTCATTTTCTGTCCTTCCTGGTCTAGCCGAAGGTGTCCCTGCCCGTGACAGAGGGTTTGGAACTAGATGATCTTTAAGGTCCCTTCCAACCCAAACCATTCTATGACTCTGTGATTCTATGATTCCATCCTAAACTTTGGGATAAATAGTTTTTTAGTTAGGTTTTTGCTTAGTCTTGTTTTCTGCTGTTTGTAGTAAATTGATACTTTTGAAAGGTTAGAGAGCAGTATTAAAATTTGAAGAAATTGGTGATGGAATAATCAGTAAAAGAACCAGTTTTCTTGGTATCTGAAAGCTGGGGCTGAGGGTGTATGGCTCTTCTTACTTGAAGTCAGCATAGTTTCTGCATTCCACGCTCAGCTCTATGAAAATTTTCGATTTTTACCAAAATCTTGTGCTTTGTATCAAAATGAAGTATCTGTTCCAGGGTAGATGTTCATATAAAAGGTGAAAAAGGGACATATGTGGGCAAGGAAAACAACTAAAAAATATCTGTTGTAATACCAAACATCAAAGTAGATTGCTTTTTATAAAATTATATAGGATAAACCATTTTATATATTTTATTCTATATGTATTTATAGGATAAATTCATCTTTAAAAAAGAGAGATTTTATGGGGTTGTAGACATTTTACTTCAGATAGCAATACTACTGCGAGAGGGATTCTCATCATTATGATTGGAAAACACATAAATTAATTTCAATGCTATGCAGCCAAAACCTTAAAATAAACATATATAAGTTAATTTATATAGGTCTTTGTTTATATAGTGTATATGGTTTATACTGTGTATATAATTTAGAAAATATCATAGAATCATAGAGTTATAGAATGGCTTGAATTGGAAAGGCCCTTAAAGATCATCTAGTTCCAACATTGCTACTATAGACAGAGTTGGTTTTTTTTAATTTTTGCTCCTGGAAAAAGATAATTTTTGATTGCTAATTTACAGAGCACGTTTTAGCAGGGAATTCTGATTTATTTTTTTGTATTTCTATTTGTTTATTTGTTTATATTACCAGGTGAATCAAACTTGCTGACCTTCATACACTACACATCACAATTTTACACTGTTCATATGAAGAATCTAATTCTTCTTTCAGTCCAGAGAATAAAAGGAAAGCTACATATTGTCTAGAATCCAAACCAGTATACATCACATTTTTAGCTATATTATCTGCTTCAGCAACTATTGTCATTCTGGTTAGTTTTTCACTCTAAGTAGTCAGCTGCTGAGAAATGAAGATTAATCTTTCTAAACTGCAAAGCCAGAAAGATAAAAAAAAAATGGAAACAATCAGCAATTAAAATTGTCTTACACTAAACTTACCATGTAGCTTACTTTGGAAAAGGTAAATATTAAGCTTTCTCTTGGACTCTGACATCTTCCCAGTGAAAAACACACTGCTTTAGGCTTCCTCTGCTAAACTACTTCTCATGCCAGGCAGATGTGAATGTCATTTCTTTATCATAATACTTTGGAGGGTTTTATGTGTATAAGCTTCATTGATTATTAGTTTTGCTACAAATCTTTGTGGAATGCAGGACTCCTCTTGGGAAAACTTCTGATTTTGAAGAGGAAGCATTTTTATAAGCATAAGTTTATGTTTTGAAGAGAAAAGAAACATAATTTTCCTATAATAATTTCAGCAAATAATTGATGTTAAGGAGTTCTGGGTAAACTCTCAATATCTTTTCAGTGAACAGATTTTACTGTACCATTTGGAGATGACAGTTTGCACTGGGAGAATAATCATTAGAAATTCCTCTGCAATGATGTATGTCATCACTTCTCACTTAATCAATAGAATTTATCATTAAAGACACTGATTCAGCATAGTTATGCTTTAGGACACATAAACAGTCCCATTAACTTCAGTAGCTGTAGATAACAATATTGTTCAAAACAAGGCAGCTATTTATAATACTAGCGTGCAAATCTCATGCCCACAGAGGAAAGACCAAGGAAGCAACTCAACAGGTATCATACAAAAAGAGGGGATTATTCCAGTCCTGTGTGGAGCAGGAGTTTCTTGAGGTACCTTCAGTTGCATACTATGAATAAACTGGTCCCTTTTCTTCAGCATCTGCCTATGCAGCAAGTGCCTTGTTTCCAGTTCTCAGTTCTGGCTTTGGGTTCTGTACTTGTTCTGTGCCAAATTTCTGCTGTTCACACAGCTCTGAATTTGTTCTTTGTTCTCATTCTTCTTTTTTCAACATCAATTTAGTAATTAGTGGGAAGTAGTGAACAAATTCCTTCTTGACTTTCTTCTGCACACAGCTTTTACTTTTCTTATTAAACTGCCTTTGTCTCAATCCATGATTTTTCATTTTATTTTCTCCTCCTATCTTGTTTAAAGAGAGCTGGATGGGGTACTGGCAACCAGCAAAAATTACCCACTACATCAATCTACAACAGTCTTGAGATCTTCAGAATGTCTTTTAAACTATGAAAAGGGCCAAAATTCTTCAATGTTTGTCAATAAGATATCTTTAATGCTTAACATTAGACATTAAAACTCTATGAATGTCAGTGTTTAGTCAACCTATGCCTAAATCCTATATTAGACTACAAGTTTTCCACAGTCTCCCCTGATGGAGCCTCTAAGACTCTCTGTGGAATGACTGCCAGACTCACAATTCCATGAAAGTCAAACAAGCTTTTTTTTTTTCTAGTAAACTCATGACTGAAAGGCAATAAACCTTGTTTAATATGCTCTCATGTGCAAGGTAGTAGAAAGTTCTATCAAAATCTTTTTTACTTAAAATTACTTGGGGGAAAATAGAGAAAACTCCCTCCCAGTCTCAAGTGATCACTAATTTCTTTAAATACTACAGTTTACTGGACTGGAGAGATATGAAATGTGGTTGTATCTGAAGGCTAACATAATTTTTTTCCAAATAAGAACTCTATGGTTAAAGATTCTGTCCCGGGAATAAGTAATTTTTTTAAGGGGGAAACTCATCACCATGATTTATGACTTTGAATCCAAAGAACACCTTCTCCACTGATTTGACAGAGAGTTTATGCACTCACTTAGGAAGACTGATTCACCAAACATTTGAAAAAGGCATAAGTTAAGAGTGCAGTGCCAAAAAAATAGATAGACAATACCTGTATGCGTCCATATATTTTAATGATATTGCAAACTCCAGAGGTAAAATCTTCTCTCCATACCTCTGCTATACATTGTAGGAATTTTTGTCATATCATTTGTTTAAAATGTGATGAAACATAAGGAAAGGCATAGCAGTATGAAATCCATGTTATTCTCTTTTATGGTTATCACACTGTGACATATCTATCTAAAAAAATTCTGGTGGTTTTCTTATTTTTCTAATCTGAAATGCTACCAGTTTTCTTTCTGTCCTGTAGACAGACAGGTGAAAAATTCAGGTGGAGGCGTAAAATAAAAGCTTTTTAGCTTGTTAAAAACAATGAAAAATATTCTTTCAGGTCAGAGACTGTGTGAATAAGAATAATAGAGTTAATTCTCCTGATTCTAAGTGTGAATGTTTCTGACAAGTGTTGAGGCTTAAAGTCCTTTTTGTAAGGAAGCTAGCCTTTCAGTGACAAACAACTTCTTACAGTAGTAAGAGTTTCCATACTTTTAACATGGAAAATACACTTTTTGTTATATTGCTAGAAATTATTATCCTATTGGACACATTCAACATATACTAAAATATAAATTGAAAAAAATTATGACATAAAAATACTCCACAAGTTGGTGGTATGTCTATCCAGATATTTTACTGTGGTTTCACAGAGCAGCTAAGGATATTTATCTGCATTTTACAGAGGTAAAGAAATAATTTTAGATCTTTGTATGATAATGTTTTTGCCAATACAGATATCAATGTTTAAGATATTAGGTTTTAGGACTCCACCTCTTTCTCTCCTGCCATGAAGGTTTAAACACCTCTACCAGGATTCTATACTCATAAACAGGTTTTCTGACAAAAAACCCTGCTGTCACTGCTATGATCTTCTCATTTTCTCTCTCAATACATGCTGACACTGATTCAAAATATACAAGATGATTTTTTAACACTTATTTTTATATATGTACATGAGTCATAGATGATTATTAAGACAAGATCAAGATACAGAATAAAAAAGTTAATGGCAAGAACCTAAGTGGCTCGGGGTAGAAGTAGAGGGCAAGAAGGATGAGAATATGGGACAACACAGGCAGGGTTTGATGTAGTCTCCAGTTTTATGCTTAAAGGAATAGGGATGTGAGGTTTTAGTCAACATATAACATTTATCATATACTGCCAAATGACTGTTTTTGATAGGGTTTAAACACATCTAGCCTTTCTATCAAAGATAGATGTCCACACTGCCGCTATCATGCATAGAACCTAATCACGTAAACTTGTGTTAAATCTTCTCTGAATTGCTTAATGCATGCATCTTAAATGTATGTGAATGTTTATACTTGTATGTTTATAGAATTACAAATGTTGTATCAAACTCTAACTAAATCCTGCTTCAGTAGTCTATGTTTTTTAAAACTATTCAAGTTTTAAAAAAGTGTTCAGGGAGCATGGACTGCCTGTTAGATCTTTCTTCCTCTAATACACCAATTAATAAGATGGTATTATCTACCTCTTTGATTTTTATCTTTCTCTTTCTACCCTGAGACAGCTCTTTTGGCAAAATGATACGGCTAGTACTGTTCCTTTTGCAGCACAATCAGTTCCACTCTTTCTCCATTTGGCAATCAGAAACTTGCTCAGTAAAAGTGTCATAGATAGTAGCAGTAGTTGTGATAAAATCTGCTGGTATTTTGTCTGTGTTAAGTGCCTGACTGGTTATAAAGAGTTCTTTAAGAAGATTTATGCTGAAGGGCAAATTCTTTACCTATTTTGACTCTCTGTAACTAAGAAATAACCAAACATTTTTTTAAAAAATATTAATATTACCAAACACAGATTTTAAAAATAGTCATAAGACTGGGTTAAAATTTCATTCTCCTAGAAAAAAACCCTGAAACAAATAACATTATTGTCTGTATTATAAACTTGTATGGATTACCTTTTTGTCAGAAAATTTTACTTTCAAGTTTGTTCTAAAAATAACACTAAGAGTTTTGATATAAAGCTGTTGTCCAGGACTTGTGTTTCAAGGGGAAAAAAAAAATTGTTACTATGGGACTACATAATTTGTCTAAATGTAATCTTTATCACATGTAAGACAACTTTACCAGTTTTCAGAGAAAGGGTAAAATTACTTTCATCTCATTTTTTATGTCTTAAAGTTAGATGTCTATACTGTAGTCATCTTCAGCCTTCTTTCATGTCCTAGTAAAAAAAGTAGGAACCTCCAGAGGTCTATTAATGTAGATTTTATTGCCCACCCTAACATGACATGAAATACCTTCTAGAAGTGGCTAACTGTATCTTACCGAGTGTGAAACCAGTACATGACGTAAATCTGACACTGAACTGTTAGATGCCCAAGTCAAGGTAGGTCAGAATACGAACTTTTATTTTTCAATATAAGTCTATCTCCTGTGTCATTTTCAGGAAATCTAAAGGGACTATGTAACCCTACACTGCTGACCCGCATCACAAAATTTATGTATACAGAAAAAAACTCCACATTTGTTTCACCTCTCCCTTAAGACTGGAGGGGAATGGTAGAGGAGGTTAAGGTAATAAAAGAAAAATTGATACTATCCCTCCAATGAACCAGGTAATGCATCTACATAGACTACTAATGAATTCTCAAACTAGAGATGGGCTATAACAGTTATATAAAATAAAAAAAATAGCTTCAGTGTTGAGTAGACATGAGAAGCAAAATAAGAAGTGTACTGTTTTAGACAGGTACAATTTCACACTAAATTTTCATGTCCATATATCTTAGAACAGAGAAGGTAGAACTTAATTTCACTCTTTCATGGAGACTTACCTAGTACCCATTTCAATAGTTTTCTGTTTAAAATAAAAGCAAAACACACCAGTCCTGATATCTTTTAACTCATTTCAGGCACATTAACCACCAGTCTAACTTAAAACTTTTTTGATTTAAGGAAAGGATAGCTTGTGATTATATTAAATTTATAATATGTGGCAGCCTGTACAGCTTCATAAATGGAATGGAAACATTGAATTGACAAAAGGAAAATATGTAATGACTTGGAAGAAAGCTGTGATCTGAATAGCAGAAGAGTATCCTAAATCCAGTTAATCATCTTTCAATAAGAATTAACATCAGGGCAATAAAACCTCTCTGCCACACCAATCAGTATGCTACATTACAAGACGTGATTTTAAAAAGTACTTTAGTAAGATAGTTTTAATTAATTCTCAAAATAAAGTTACAGCTCCAAGCTGACTAAAAATAAGATGTTCCTAAACTTAAGGCTAAAAGAAGCCTTATAAATGAATGTGACAGAAAAGTAGTGAGAACAATTATTTATCTGCAGTGCCATCATGATTTATTTGTATTTACTTTGTGCTTTCCTACTTATGAGTGCTTCCTCTCACATGATTAACTGATTTCCCATACAGTATTTATAAAATATACAATCTTTAGACTTTTCACAATATGTAATAAAGAATTTTTGACATTAGGACTCAATTTGATTGATAAGTAATAAGGAACTCTCTAGTATATGTGTGTGTATTAGGAAAGTAAGTGTGTACATGGCCATTACCTGTCCCTGAGGCCAGTTGGCACAGACTAGACTGTGCTGATATTTTTAAACTCTTTTACTCTCTAAAACGTGTCAAGATTCAAACTGTTGATTTGGAATAGTCCCCTAGCCATGTTAACTGCTGAATCACACAGACAAATTGCGTTGAAAAGTCTACATCAGATGTACCAAAAACATGCAGGGATCACTATAGCTGTCAAAAAATATGCATTTTCTCAAAGGGGCTTCACTTTGAAGTTTTCAAAGACTTGAGAAGGGTGGTATTTTCACCTTACTATTCTCTCAGATAATAAACGTAATTAATTTATGTGCGTGAAGTCATGGTGTTACAGCTAATGGTCCACTTTATGTCCAAATATAAATTAAAATGCACAAGTCTTCTTTAAGAGTAGTTTAAATGTAAGCATGAACAGAAGAACATAGGAAATCTAATACGTTTTTGCTGATAACTTGTAGTAAAAAGACATTGCAGCATACTGTGCTGTTAAGGTAAGTTTGTCTGAGGATGTGAATATGTGAACTGGCAACAACAACAAAAAAAAACCACCAAAAAACCAAACACCAAAATGAAATCCCAAACCCCACAACCCTGAACAAATTACAGAAAGTATATTCATGATATTCTTATTCTCAGGGAAGGATATTGTAGAGCTGTGTTGGATTCATCTTCAGAGACAAAACCTGACTTCTTATTCCCAACAAATGTAGAATGGTAAGGGAACTGTAATTAAATTAAGAACAGGAGAGACAAACAGATTTTGTGGCAGATGGATAATTTGGGAACAAAGTTAGTTCTAATGTTATTACAAATCTTGCTAAATTTGCAGTCATGTGGTAGTAAAATCTGGGGCATGTTTGGATTGGTTCATATTGGAAAAAGAGTCAGGGAAGAAAAAAGGGATATTGTGCTTTATGTCAACAAATTAATGAAATACCTAGAACTCTGCTATGGAATATGCAACAGACATCAGCTGCTTATGAAACTGGATTTGAGGAGAGATAGACAGACAAAACTTTATGGCAGGCGCTGGATACTGACCTCCTGATCATACAGCTCTTGATTAATACTGCCAAACACATGAAGTCTCATGGTTGCAGTACAAAGTTATCATAGAGAACCTACAACTACTCCAACATCTTCTGGAAGGGCAATATCATTGAACACAAGCAAATCAGGAGACTTCTGGGTTGCATTGAGGACAGTATTTTGATGCAGATTCTGCACGGACAGAAGTTGGTAAGTCAAATCTGCCAAAACTGCTACTTCTGAATAAAAATGAGTACCATGATTTGTCAGCAGCAGTCTTCATTCCAAACACCATCAGATGGTATAATTGAATATCCTCAGGAAAATGAGGAAGAGAGAAGGAAGGAAGAATTTCAGGGAATTGGTAGAAAGGATCCCTTGGATGCTGCTTCAAAGGGGAAAAAAGAAAATGAAAAAAAAAAAAAAGAAAAACAAACCAAAAAACAACAAACCAAACCCCAAGAGAGCTGGTTATTGTAAAGGACAAACTCCTCAAAGCACAGGGATAGTCCATCCTATTATAATGAAGTCAGACTGGTTTGGTATAAGGCCAGCATGGCTAAAAACTCCTGATGGAGTTCAAATGCAAATAAGAAGTTTATGGAAGGAGGAAATTCAGATTGCTTGCCCAGAGGAAAATAGGAATGTTACATGAGATGCATGGATGGAATTAGGCAATTAGGTAAACTAAAGTTCATAGTCGAAATTGGAAATTTGAAAATCAACAGGAAGGGCTTCTGTAAGTATGCTGGCAACAACAAGAACAGAAATCAAAGATGATGTAGGTTTGCTATTAGTGAGGAAAGTGAATTGCTGATGATGAAAGGTAGAGACACTAATTTTCTCATTTGTGTCAGTTTGTACTTGCTGTCAGGCATTCCATGTCTGACTGAAAGAAGTACAACTTAAGAGCAAGAAAATATTAAGTTAGGGATCATGTTAATAAACTGTATAAACCTTCAACAGGGACAGACTGAAGACATTCAAGACTTCTGAGAGACCTTTCAGATGTTATTTCAAGGTCCCTCTCTGTCATCTTCAAAGGGTTGTACCTGTCAAAGGAGTTCCCTGTAGCCTGGAAAAAGGCAATTATTATGCCCATCCTCTATAATGGAAAGAAGATCCAAGGTAGTACAGGCTCTCTGTGCAGAAAATGCAGCAAATCCTTCTGGAAGTTATTTCCAAGCAAAAAGGTAGTTGGAAACAGCCAGTATGGATTCACTAAGGGCAAATCATAGCTGTTCAGTATGATTGTCTTCTACATTGAGTTAACTGGATGAGTGGGTAAGTGCAACAGGGTCAGCTGTAAAATCTCTGTAGTATACTGCAAAGAAATAGCCTTAAAAAGATGGAGAAAAGGTAGGTAAGGCTCACTGAACTCATAAAAAGCTTGCTTATAAGTCATCAGCAGTTCAAAAGCATATTTTTGAGTGTTGTTCCTTTGGGATTAACACTAGGGCTCATCCAGTTTAGATCTTCATCAGTGACTGTGATAGTGTGATCCTCCCCCTCACTTTTTCTCCTTGAGCAATAACCACCAGTGGTTGTAGTGGTGGCTGCATCTCGCTTACAGGTAACAGTGCAACAGTTAAGGGACACAAATCTTGTTCAACACCTAAGTCTTGCGTAAAAGCTGAGGGCTAGTTGAGCATGTACCAACTCAAAATACGGCTGGTTTGCAAATATAAGTCATTCATCTTACTCCATAAATAGTGGACATTCTAGGGCCCATCCAGCTCTCCTGCATGGTAGTGAGCTGCACACCAGGATGTCCTCTTGTATAGGGACACCTCCCAAGGTTACTCCTTGAGGCTGAGAGAATTCTTATCTCATCAGACACTTGGTATGTGAATTGTAATAAGCATGCTGAAACTTTGAAATTTTGGCTAAGTGATATAAAGGACTGACTGTGCACATGTAGTCCTTTAGACATAAACCATTGACCAAATATGGTACTATGTGAATCTAGCCACACCTAAACTCCCCTGAGAAAGGAGTTTAGAATGCAAGGAGGTCCTTTCTGAACCTCATGACCCTGTCCTCTATGAAGTAAACAATGAAGGCCAACCATAACGAACGTTGGATCTTGTTGAACTACTGTTGCATTTACTATCAAACTTAGTTCTATATCAATAAACATTGCTATTTCTCTCTCACAAGTGAAGTGCTTCATCCATGACAATGACCTAGAGACTGGGAAAGAATACACTTATTGAGTTTGCAGAAGAAAGTAAATTTGAAAAGTAACTAGTACACTGTAATTCAGAGAGAATTCCAGGAGCTGGAGAAATGGGCTGGCAGAAACATCATGAAATTCAACTTATACAAGCAAAAAGTCCTACACTTGTGATGCAATAACACCGTGCCTCAATATAGGTGGATGCTGTTTGCATGGGGAGTAATTTTGTATGAATGGATCTGGTGGTCCCAGTTTTCACTAAGTTGAGCATGAATCAGCAATGAGTTCCTGCTTTAGTGAAGGCTAACCACCTACTGGTCTACATCAGGACAAATATAGGCAGTAGGAAAAGTGAAGCCACTGTGCTCCTCTGTGGGGCATTTCTGAAGCTGCATTTGCAGTACTATTTCCAGCTTGGGGCTCCCCAATACAGGAGAAAGACTGACAAACTGAACAATGAAGGCAGGAGGAACATGAAATAAAGGCTGAGGAAACTGAGTTTCTTCAACATGGAAAGGAGAAGGCTGAGAGATGACCTGTTTGCTCCATTCAGCTATCTTTTAGCAGTTAGACAGAGGATGGTGCCAGAATCTTATTAGGATTGCAAAGTGAAAAGTTGAGAGACAACAGTCAAAAGCCGACATAATGGAAATAGACTGTATAGATAAATTCACAGTGAGGACAGTTAAACACTGGAAAAGGTTCTCCAGAGAGGTTGGATAATCTTAATTTTTTGAGATATTAAAAACTCAGCTGTAGAAGGTCCTGAGCAATCTCATCTAATGTTTAGCAGGAGGTGAGATCAGAAGACTGTCTAATCTAAAATACTGTATGTTTATTGTGAAATATTTCATTTTCCTTTCCTTTCCTTTCATTTTGTGGCATAATTTTAATGACAGCATAGTGTAACATATCTTATCCGACCACGTAGCCTGCTATCCATGACTATTGTTATGTGACATGTGCTGAAATTATAAGGGTTTGGGTTTTTTGGAGTGAGGGGTTTTTTTGAAAATTTTTGAAGTATAATGTTTCTGCATTGCTGTTCAAATTTCCTCTGAAAGAGACTTGTGAGTTTTCTAGTTTCAAGACACTATACATGCCTAATGAAAAAAATTATTTAGTTTAGGAGCAGCTCACAAAATTAGAATCAATGCACTACAGTGTGAATGTACACCATTTTTAACAAAATTAACAGCTCATAGATTAGACCTAGTTATTCTATAAAAGATGTAAATAACAGCTAACAAACACATTCTATTACTGCTTATTATATACCTACACCCTGTCTCTTGTTCCTTGTTGCCACTTAACATTAGTATTCATAGCATGTTATCTTGAAAGCAGAGATAATGATACCACTGTGGTCTTCTCCATAGCAGAACCCTACAAGAGATCTGAGTCCATGAGTCCTCAGTGTTTTACAGCCAGTTTTATTCTATTACATTTTTTTTCTCTATTTCCCTCAAGCTAACAACACTATAGGAAAAAGATGCTTTCCAATCATATAATGAAGTTAGAAACACATCAATAACAGGTGATTATTGAAATCACCTTGGTGATTTTAGAAATCATAATATGGTATCTTTTTTATAAATAAATACAATTATCTGTTTGTCTAATATACACAGGAGTGCTTGCTATTAAAGCACTTTAATATGTCTGTAATACCTAATTAGTGTCTGTTTCTTCTTTTTCAGCCAGGGAACAAAAACCACTTTGCCAAGAAAGAACTGGAGCTCATTCCAATTTACTGATGAAGAAATTAAACTTCAGAGACCAACTATGACTTCCCAAGGTCCTTATGTCAGAAAGGAGGGCAAAGAAACAATTTAACTTTGCTTTTTTCCTACACCTCAACTGCCTTACATGTCACAGTACGTCACAGGTTGAAGAAAACACCATGGGGTAATCCTAATACAACTTCACATAGAAAAGAGATGTCTCCAGGGCAGCCTGCAGAGCAGAGCGCTATTAAGATTCTCATCAATAATGAAAGAGTCAAAATATGCTAGCTCTTCCTGTAGAGAGGCCTTCAGCATTATTCCTACTGCACCAGCTAACTCTCCAGCTCTGGGTTCAGGGTGGACATGCAGTGCTGTGAGAAGCCCATCCTTTCTAAGCTTTAAGAAAATTCAGGACTTCCCTGTATTTTCATTATAGCACTGAAGGACGTGTCATACCAGGTAGAAAGTACAGACAGACAGAAAATTTGATCCTTGTCTCCTGATATGCACATTGGTCTAAAAGGAAATATATTCTCTAAGAAGAATACTTACCAGCATTTAGAATTTTGTTTCACTTTCCTAACTTCATATCTTTTTTATTCTCCATTCATAAAAAGTACCAGGGGTTCTTTGGAAAAATCAGGTTACAGTATTTGATTTTAATTAACATAGATACTCAATGAAATATAAATATTTGAGATAGGGATAATCTCAAAGGGTATGTTATCTGCTACTGTTTTTAATAGCTATTGTGTAGTAACCAAACTCCTTTTTAGCATGTTTTATTTTGTCCTCCACTTTACACCTAAAGTCTACAGCAAGCCTGGAGCAGTCTGGACCATGGTATTCACTACATAGATATATTAGGATCACTTCACATACATGCATTTTTTTGGGCCTTAACACATAGTCTTGTTTAGGAACTCTCGTGTAGGTATGTACATGCCAACATTTTCTAAGAGTGCAGCTCATACATTTTTGGAATAACAGCCATTATAATGAGAATTCCTCTATAGGTCTGTCAAGAGAAAAGTTAGAAAATGAATGAAGAGCCGGCTCTCACTTTCTCAGTGAAAAAAAAATTGCTAACACTTGTCTATAAGCAGTTATTTCCGTGAATAAAATATTTAAAATTGATTACAGTATGCATTCTGAAAAAGTGTCCAAGTGATTTAGCTTTTACCAGTACACCAAAAAAATTACATATTTACTTAATTCCTCAAAATGTTTTTATTATTTTTCACAAGAACTGAAAAATAGACATTTAAAATTACAAAAAAATTTTATTTCCAATTTTGTACAAAAGGAATAGGAAGCTCAATGAAGAGTATACATTATGTTATTGTGGTATTTGAGTTGAAAAATTCACATTAGACTCAAAATGCTACTTCAGTTTTTGCATTCACCCTAAATAACTACTATACTTACCTCTGAATAACTGTGAGTGGAACAGGTCACTGTACATTTGCATGAGGATGGCAGGTATATGACAGTGGGATAAGGAAAAATGCAGAAATAGAACAGAATATTTAGCCAACTTCAACCCATTAATCTTGTAATGAAATTAAAGGAAAAAATCAAACTTGTGTTGATAGAGCTATTAGCAAAATCTTGTGCACACTGTAAGAAAGATTTGTGAATATGGATTATACTAGAAACACTAATCTTTATTTCAAAACTCAGTTATGAATAGCAGCTCTTTTTCATCTTCTTCTATTAAAGAAAAAAACCCATTAGCTCATTTGGCACCTTAGGACATTAGCAAAAACAAATACACAGAACATTTATTCTCCTAAATCATTACAAAAAAGCACCAAAATATAGCTTAAAATTTTATTTAGATTACTAATCAGAAACATTGTGGTATGGACTGAAGAAAGAGAAAGTAGTTTTACACAGACACAAATCTTCTTAGAAGTAAAAAAAAATAATCTGAATATATTTTATTTTTGTATTTATGAACTCTGGGTTATTTAAATATTAAATGATAGAATCATCAAATAATTTCAGTTGTAAGGAGCCTTAAAGATCATATAGTTCCAGCCATGGACAGGGACACCTCTCACTAGACCAACTTGCTCAGAACCCTATCCAACCTGGCGTTCCATGGACAGGGTATCTACAACTTTTCTCGGCAACCTGTGCCAGTGTCCCACCACACTCACAGTAAAGATTTTTTTCCTAATATCTAATCAAAACCTACCCTCTTTCAGTCTGAAGCCATTACTCCTCGTCTTATCACTACAAGCCCTTGTAACAAGTCCATTGAAAAAAAAAAAAGATAGATTACTTGAATAAAAATTTTTATTATATTTGTAAAATAAATAAAAAGAACCCAGGATTTTTGTGGATACTATTTCAAAACCATTAAATAAGAGAATTATAAATAAATTTTCAAAAGTAAAAGAGCTGCTCAGTCATAGGTATCTTTAAATGCCAAATTGTGATTCTTCCACGCAGTTCTTTAAAACCATATTAGGGTTTCGTGTTCAAAAATTACATGGCTCTTTCAGACTTTGTATAATCTATTGAATACTTGAGGATTATCATGTTCATTATTTTCAGATATGAAACAGGAATTTTTCCTAAGAAATATATCTTAGTGCATGCGTGTTTATCCAAATTATTAGTAAATGCATAAATATGCTCTGAAACATTGTTCCATAGTTTTGTCTAATACAAAAGGGTGAAATAAAACTATAAAATATATAAACCGCTTTTTTCCCTGTTTTTAAAAACACTTTTTCCTACTTTATTTTCTTAACAAGTTAATATATTAATGTCATCCAACATAATTTATTACTATTATTATTATTATCATCATCATCATCATTAATTTTATGTCTTTAGATAAATTTTATTGGTCTTCAGAAAATGAGATATTTTTATTGGCTGTAATTAGGATTTCATGCTACTGTCAGTATGTATGACTGCATGCTTTCATCAAACGAGCCACTTCATTGCCATATATGTGCCAAGTATTTATAAAAAGATGACTAAAGGAGAGTAAAATCACCTACACATAACACAGATATGATTAACAGCTTCCAGACTTTAAGTTAAGGAAGATGTATTAAGCAGGTTTATTAAAGAGATTGAGACCATTATGTCTAGATTTAATCAACTGGACTTGGAAGACTGGCAGTTTGGAACATCTTTATCACTAATTATGTCCTGGATGATCAAACCTAACAACAAAAGAAAAGACACTCATCAAGCCATTGCCTCTAAGTGGCTTATAGAGATCAGAGAAACACAGGCAAATGGTTGGTTTATGAAGTTGTTCCAGTAAACCTGTCTTCCCATTTGCTTCCAGGCTTTAAATCAATTATATGCTTGAAAGAGAAAATAAGATACTAGAACAGAACAATTCTTCAAACAGGGTAAACTCCAGGTGTCATGATTCAAATCTAATAAAAATAAATTTACACCTCTGCAGTTTCACAAGGCAGATCTTCCACTCCTTTTCAGTCTATGAATTTGTGAATAGCAGAAAGAGTCATACAGTCATCTTTGGGTGCTTCAAAAAATTTCCTTCTTTTTGTCATTTCTAAGGCTTGGATCTTTCTTGGTGCAGGAAAATACACTCTTCTCAGGAGTTTCCTAACCTCATCATATGCCAAAAGATCACAGTTTGCTGTATACCTTTCACTGATTCTGTTGAGCTACTCTCCAGAAAGCTCTTCCAACCCTATGGATAGGTGTCTCTAGTTAATTTTCTGTTGATCCAAAAATAAACTGAGGTAGTGCAAATATCTAGCCTTCTTCAGTGCTGCCTATCCAGAAAGCATGCAATACTTGGTCCTTGTACCATAAACACCTCTGCATTCTATCACACTTTCCATCTTAGCCCTGCCTGAGACTCAACAGTGTTGTGTAATGTTGAGTGTTTGTACCTGGGAGCAGCACAAACACTTTTTCTAGTTGCAGAGGATTGTTAGGCTTTTGTCCATACTTCTTGGACCAAAATTTCTCTAGAAGTTTTAGACTAAAATTCAGAGTGGGATGGAGAAGAATTGCCAGAACAGTAAGGAGAACTCTAGCCCATAGGTTCTTACCTTGCTTCAGATAATATATGGAAAGTTTCCAGGGTACTGTAGATTCAGATGCTTTAATTTGCTGCCTTGCCTTACAGCTTGAGATCCTCCAGGAAAGTACAGTTCATGTCATTTTATCATCATCTTCTTCTTAGGCCAGTAAGACAGCTGCTACAGACACCACTGTTCACAGCTTAGTCTTGAGTTAGAAAGTGGTATGTGACAAAAGCTGGATTTCTCTGCCTCACATCCAGTACGTGAGTGACTAAATAGCCTACAGAAGCAACGTATCCTGAAGTATCCTAATAAATATAAAAGGGGAAAAATGTGGGTGTGGGAGTGGTGAAAACATAAATAAAATGCTAAAGTGCCAAATTTTAGCTCACACAATCACACATTTTTGTGGTGCTTTTTTTGTTCTATCCCTTAGCGAACATGTTACATAAATATTGTCTTCTTAATTCAAAGAGAGTTAATGACTTTAAGTGAACCTGGATCAGTCTGCAGGTATGCCCAAGGATAGAGAATAGAGAAACAGAATTAGGTATATGATGAATTTGAAGGAACAACCCTGCTTAAAATGTTGAAAAATATGTCAGCAATGTTTCAGTAAATTTGTATTTAAGTGGTGAAAGTAGGACTGTTTTCTTACAGTATATTCTTATCTGTGGCTACTCAGGAGCCAATGAATTTATGCTAAAATGATCTGCCATTTCTGAGTGTCTGGGACAAGTTTTCCTTTCCTTCTCTGCACCAGTTTTTTGGTAGGAAGATAAATAATGGAGTATTGCTCTGGCATCTCAGAGCCATAGCACCAAAAATAGCAGGAAAACAAACAATCTGAAATAAAACTGTGTATCCATGATATTGAAAATTTTATATTGAATAAGAGACGTTAATTAGTAGCATGAGGACTAAAACTCAGATTTCCATATGCCTACTAAGTGTAAGAATTACATGGCCTTCCTTTATTTAGGAAAGAACACAGTCCTACAAAATGTAGGGCATCATGATAAATGGATCACACGACCTGATTTTCTCTTTATTTTGTCAATCCCAGACAAGTGAAAGGCTGCATAGCACATTTAATTATTTCCACAATAAGAATTTTCAGTATCAATGCAGAAAAATGTGTCTAGAGTATAAATCTAGACACTGACAGATTTACTCTGCTGTATCTCAGCAAAGTTTTTATATGGGTTAATCCATATGATCTTGTTTAGATAACACACACAAATGCCACCATTTACTTAGTATTCCTCCAAATGTCATATTCCTCAAAATAATAAAAATATTTATTTTAGAAATTAAGAACAAGAGAAGTTATATCAGGAATTAATAATAAAGCTGGAAAAGAACAGTGAGTTCTAATATTAAAAATAAAATCAGAGTTTTACTTAAAATGGATTCTGAATGAAAAGTATAATGATGTCATATAAAAGCCAATGACTACTCTTACTAAAAAATAAAGATGGGCAAAAAGATGTTTACTCCAGAGTGCCATTTGCCTAGTGATTACACTTGTGAGATTACCCTGAAAAATACTGTTATGACTCCTGGGAGGAGACACTGATGATTAGCAAAAATATAAATATAAAACAAATGGAAGGCTTTTATTGATCTGTGCAGAGACACCTTGTGAATTTAATTTAAATATTTATAGTTTTAATGTTTTGCTTTACCTTTTGCTACAGAATATATGAAGATACTTTGGCTTTCAGTGTCACACTTTGAGCAAGAAATTTTGTTTAGAAGCTGCAATTAAATAATTCAGAAATAATTAATTCAGAAGACAACCCATTAAATTATAACCCTCCCCACTGGTTAACTTGGTGCCAAAATGTATTGTTTAATTTATCATTCTTAGTATTTTTAGAAGGCCTCAAGGCAGGGAATGAAGCAATAATAAATAGGGAATAGTGGATAATTAGAGAAGGAAATGTGGAACAAAATTACTAAGGGCTTTAGGTGAAGTTCATTATTACTATTTAATAGTGCCCAAGAGCATTTGATCAAATTATGGATCATGTTTAAAAGTGGGCTGAGAGAAATCCTGGTGGAGGAGAGTTTTCTCACTACTACTTTCAGAATTTTGCAGTAAGTTCTACAGAATTTTAACAAGGAGTAAAAAACCAAAAGCATATTGACCAAACCTTCTACTCTATCACATACTGTGCTCTAGTGAGATTTGAAGAAGACAGAGATTTTTCATTCTCTCAGATATTGTTCAAGATGAGAGTATTACATGATTAAGCAGTAAAGCACTTCAAGCATGAGTGATAAGGTGACACATTGTAACTGGAACCCTTTGGGCTTTTAAGCACAAGGTGAAGTGAATTTTTTTTTTCTCTCCAGGGATTTTGCTTTTTAGCCACATCTTAAAAGAAGCCCATTTTTAACACAGATCTTTAAGCAGACTTGAACTTTTGATATTTTTTTTCTGTTTATTCAATCATTTTCCTTATGAATTTAATTTTTTTTAATTATAGTATATAAAAAAAATCCTGAAAACATTTTTAAACAGAAATATATGTGAAAAAATACATAACTCACCTTTTCATCATTCAAAAATCTAGATCCTGTATGACACTTTTCAGTTGGAACACTTAAAAAAATAAGAGTATGAAGTACATGGCACACAACAAATAAGAGTATTTAATTTAAACGGTAAGACCATGTTTAATTTATGGAGTATTTTTTTCTGTTTTCTTTAATATTAAAATAATACAAAATATTTTTCTATGTTTTTCTATGCTTTTAAAAATAAAAGGAAAGAAAGAAAAATAGAAAAAAGTTAAAAACTCTTATGATTGGTATTCTAGAGTAAAACAGAATAAGAAACTTAATTATTTCTGAAAATTTCCCTTCCAGGGGAACAGTTACCTTTTCAGATATATACGCTGACTCAAAGTAAAATGATGTCTGTTAAATGTGAAGAATTTTGTGGGATGGAAATTGCAATTACTCAGCAGTTCTGTTCATTAGAAAACAGAGATCTCCATCTTTAGACATTTAATTTCATAGACATAGCAATTTGGACATTATGTTTTGTTTTTTGTTTGTTTTTTTTTCTCATGGACTTTGTTAACAGCAAGAGTCAAGTTGGTTTACCTTTGAACTAAGTTTGTATGACCGGGCAAGCTGTTTGATGTGTTTCATTTGATGTTCTGGATGTTTATGAAACCATTGGAGCAGTTTAATAAATAATTCTAGTGGTAACAGCACTGGCAGTAAAAATAAAACACTATTCCCAATGTATGAAATGCCTTAATTACTACTTTAATCAGAGAAACAGGGTGTTTACTACCTCTGCCAATATGGGAATGATTAAAAATGAATACTGATCTGTATCCAAAACTGTGATATAGTGACACAGTTTGAGGTAGCGTGATGAGGTAGTAGAGAAAACACCACCGGATTTTTAGTCAGATTCACATGACAGAGGACAGAGAACCTTTAGAGTTGGGACAGTCAGAATGTCAAAAAAAAGGGGAAAGTCTCATTGTCAGTCAGGGGAAAGAAATCAATTGTTTGCATAGATTTTGCACCTAGGTTCTGTGCAATGATTACTGAGTATTCTTTAAACCAATCCACAGCATGTAGAAAGAGAATAGAGCAATTTTCCTTAGGACTGTGTCCATAGTGCAGAGTGTATTTCATTAATGGATCCCACAGGGACAGGCTACAGCTCAGTCCTCTGTCATAGTCTGCCTTGTGTGACTTGGACCTCCTCTCTCTGATGTATTCTCTGATTTCAGAGGCATTCTCTGATCTGCCTCTTGTATTCTATAATGACATTCACATCCATAACCTTGAAAATGAATTATTTACTTTGAAGGTTGTCTATGTTATTGTGTGTCCAAATCCCTCTACACTTCCTACTGCACACATGCAGGTACTTACGTCTGATTCATCATACATGGAAATTTGCTTAGACACTTTTACTATAAAATCATACTCTTTCTAAATGTAAAGTTGAAGAAAATAGCTAAGCATATATCTCTGAGTACTACAAGGAAAAGATCAGATGAGCCTAAAAAATGTCAGTATATATTTTAATTGGTTAGACTACTTTATTTTGTTCTCTTCACTAATGTACTACTTCTGAAAGTTTCTCAACTCATGATTTTTCCATTTCAAATTTTGTTTATATTCTCTATTATTGCTTTAGTCTTACTACCACAATCATCTTTTACTTGTCTTTTTTTTTAACCTTCTCTATTTAACATATAATTTGCTACTAAATTTTATTACTCATCCACTATCATTATCCACTGACTATTCTGCAGTCACTGATGTTCACCTATAAATCTCAGCTGTCATGTAAATGGTTCATTTTCTAAGAGTTTAGTGAACTCAGAACAGATTTAAGAAATACTACCACTACTATTTTGCATTTACAACATCTTTTAAATGAAGATTACAAAGGAGTTCAGGATCATAGATTAAGCTTCACAATGACCTTGAAAACCTGAAATATAAATTCCTGGCTTTCTACATTTTGAAAGATAAAGATCAACTAAAAGAAAAAAACCCAACAAATAAACCACCGCCACCAAAAAAAATTATTGCCATGGTTAAATGAATGTTCTAACATTTTTCAAAAGGAAAAGTCACAGCTACTTTTAAAAACCAAGATAACTTTAAATATGAATTATTAATATAAAGCTACAGACAGTCACTTTTAGATATAATTTGCATTATACATCTTAGGACATGTAACTGTTACAGTCTGCTTAATAATTAGGTCAATAGAAAGACAGTGCCTTCCAGACAGGCAGAGGTTTGGGTCAGCATGTGAGGTAATTCATCAAACTTAGTACAGTGCCTCCCAGGCAAGTAACTATTCACTTTGGTCTGGAAGAGAAAGCAGAACATGGAGATGTCTCCCAGGCAGAAAATTAAATGGGTCAGCCTTGGAGGCAGCCCAGATAGGTGACTGTTCAGCTTTACTTGAAAATGGATTAACATACTAAGGTCATTCCTGAGTACATAACTATTGGCTCCTGCTTAGATGACAAGCCATTATTCATGGAGATCCTTCCATTTGAAGGGCTGCATATTGTGCTTATCTTAAAACTAAACTATGAGACAGTTAGCCTTTGATTCTAATAATAAAAGTCCTGTTTGTGAACATGAGTGTGTGTCTTACCAGGACATAAGAAATCATTGACCCTGTATCTTTACCAGGGATACTAAAAGATATTCTCTCTTAACTGGTATTGCCAGAACTGAGACCACATGTTAATATATAAGAAAGATGAAAAGTTTCAAACAGGGAGGCTTATATACACATAACTGCCTTTGGCAGGTGTGAAAGCCTAATAAATGAGTATATGCTTACCTGGATTACATATATTCCTGACTTGGAAGAGAACATCAAGAGCTTCAAATATTTAAACTGGTCTTTTATTTGTGCCCATCTGAAAACTGAAAATACTGTATTATTTGAGGAAAATACACTGAAAGAAACCCATGATTATTAAAGTAATAAAGTAAGCAAGACACATAAAACAGAAAACACAGACATAGGAGACTTGACCAAAGAGGATAGGAAGCCTGAAAAGAGAGATGAAGAGTAGTAGATTTGTACACAACATAATGAGGTTCTTTATCCTATTTCCTCTCTTTTCTCTCTCATGTCAGTTCCTTTGGGATTGTGACTGTAAGACAATAAAAGGGAGCATAGTATAATTGGAGGAGGGGGAGCCAAGTGGAGAATAGAGGGCATCCAATACATTGGAAATTCTGATAGTCTTGCTGAGTACCAAATGGCCTATGCGTAAATCAGCAATGCTGAAGCAATTATGGCAGTGGAGAAGAAATTTGGCAGAGATGATTCAAAGGGCAGTTTGTTTGGGAAGTCCAAGAAAGACCAGGTAGTCAATGGCATATTTAATTATACTGCAGGACATAGAAGGTAGTATCAGAAAGTGGAAATGTTTGATTGGGTTTAACTAGGAAGATGCCTATACTTACTTCCTGTGAAACTCATAACAAACAACAACATTTTATACTGGAAGCCAATGCTCTGAGACATATGCTAGGATACTTCACAGTGTTGAAGTCCAGATTTTTAAATGGGATGCTAGAAAAATACAGACGTTCAAGAAAAATTACCACAAAAATAAAAATGAACATTAAAGGTTATACTGAATGAGTATCTTAACGCAGACAGCTTACTGTAATGTCTATTAGTATTTTATACAGTGAATGTTTAATGTTAATGCTTTAGCTCTACCTAGAGCAGACAATTGCTTCCTTTTCAAGCGAATGCTTTCATTAATAGTAAATGATATTTCATGTATTTTTTTTCTTTGTGTGGTCGCAAATCTCAAAACCAATACACAGGAGGAATACAGAGCAACTCTATTGCTCCATTTTAACACTACCTTTTCCTATTGTCAGTGTTACATTACCTATAATGTGTAAAATGGAGGTTGGGATACCTGATTGCTTGTCTCATTTCATGATTGAAGTCTAGGTTGTTTCACCAAAAAGGACGAATGTGGCACAGCCATGACTGCGTCTCATTGGTAAAAGGGTAAATTTCCTTGGGTGGAATTAAACTCACTGTAGAGGTCTAAAGTTTGCTGTCA
Organism: Chiroxiphia lanceolata; assembly: GCF_009829145.1. Taxonomy (NCBI): domain Eukaryota; kingdom Metazoa; phylum Chordata; class Aves; order Passeriformes; family Pipridae; genus Chiroxiphia; species Chiroxiphia lanceolata. The sequence continues at coordinate 62,027,963 of NC_045638.1, forward strand.
AAGTCACCATCAGTTGCCCTTTTATAGTCAAAAAAGAGAAATAAGCACCACTAGAGTGCCATTCATCAGCCGTATATCAGATTCTATTTTAAAGAGGCTGGAATTGCACCAGAAAGGGCCTTGAATTTCCTAAATGACTACAGATTTACTGTTCAACTGAAGGTCAAATGCCACAACTATTTTAATGGGTGGAGAGTTTTCTATTTGTTTGGGGTTCTTCTTCCATAAGCAAACATTCTTGGAAGTATTAAAAATATTTAAGATACTAATGTATAGTAACTGTTATTAAAAATTCTCAGTAGTGTCTGAAGCTGCAACTTTTCAACACCCTAAGACATAGTTCAGAATTCACATTTTCTTACCTATTTGTCCTATAGATGAGAAATCTATGCACCTAGTATAATGTCTTAAAACCCTGGCTAACGTAGCAATGGGATGGGAAAGATTTGGTACTCAGTTAAAACATGGATTAACTTCTAACACATTTTAACATAATCAAGTAAATTAATAAATCAAAAAGAACATCAAGACCATTGTCATGATTATAGAATATAATGGTAACTAGTTTCTTTTGGGGAAAAAATTCAGAATATGGAATGAGCTGTGTGCTGCTTGCAGGCAAAATCCATTCGGTATTTGATTTTGATGTGTTTTCAATTGAATTATTTTCTGTGGTTCATTTCGCTTCAAAAAGAAATTAAAAGATCTAATTTTAAAGCAGCTGACATTATGGAACACCTGATGTGTCATTTACAGACAGAGATTTTTTAGTTTTGTGCTTCCTTTAAAATTTTTGAGTACAAATACCCTTGCTTTGACTGTGAAAGAGAAAGGTTTTTTCCTAAATATTTAGTTTCATCAAATGAAGATCAGGCAAAATGTGAGTATTTGCTTTTTTCTTGAGCAAGAGATTTCTAAATTCCAAGTGTGCCTTCAATTGTCACTGGTTTCTGCAAAGTGATAGCTCTATCAACCTACTCTGCCTGTGTCAGATTTCAAAGCTTGTTGGGTAAAGACTAAAATGATAATTTTCAGCAAATAGGGCATGATATCCACATTTCCTCTCTAGTCGTCAAAGTTACAGACAGAATTATTCTTACTTCAAGCACAATTACTCCCAGAGTTTCTCTGGTGGAGTGTTGCTTCCTGTGTTGACTCTGACATGTAGTCTTCCTTGAAGATACAATAAAGAGCACAATATGTGGATGTGGCTACAGACTTCTACTCCTCTCTGTTTTTTAAATTCACATTATCTAATGCCTACAGGTAATAAGGAAGTAGATAAACCTATTAATCAATAGAATTAAATTGGAAAGTAGAGGTTCTGTGGGCACAAATATCCTTACCTCTACCGACAGACTTCCTTGATAAGTAGGCACTCAGCAGAAATCTGTGAGCCACTTATACTTTGTATTGGCATGCCATTACAATCAGTGCTTAACTATTTCAGTGTTGTGAAATTCATCTCTAGGTTGTAAGTTTCTGATGTGTTTCCACTGAAGTACCAACCTTCATTTGACAGCTATGGAACTACAAAGCATGCTTGTGAGATCTGCTGAAGCATTAAGAGGAACACGAATGCCAATGAATGAACTGCTATGGAAAAATAGTAAAAGCAGCAAAAACAACAACAACAACAACAAAAAAACAAACCTAAAACCAAAAACCCACAACCAAAAAAAACCCCCCAAAACCCAAAGAAACCCAAACCAAACTCTTCTAGTACTTACTGTCCTGTCATTCCTGGTAAAAAAAAAAAGACTTGCTACAGATGAAGCTGCTAAATACTCTGCCCCATCACTGAAGCTGTGTTAGAAGCTGTTCAAAGAGCAACTTTTAAGTAGCTGTATCAAGAGACAAAACATCACACATGTAAGTTCTTTCATTGAACTATTACAGAATGAGATGATAAAATACACTTGGGAAAACCCAAGCATGAGAAAAAATCAGTGCAATCATAATGTAGTGCTTGCAGATTTGGTACTTAGGGACATGGTTTAGTGTTGGGCTGGGCCAAGTTATCTCAATGCTCTTAGAGGTCTTTTCCAGCTTTAATGATTCTATGATTCTAAGATTCCACTTTGAAACCGTTTAAGGTTTCTCTAAATGCCTTTAATTCCATATTCGCTCTGCACATAAAACTTTCATTAATGAAAATTGTCAAGGTCCTGTCTCAGTATTACAATGTGCCTCACTTGTGCTGCCTAGTCCTGTGCTCCTCCCAGGCCTCTTCACGACCCCTGCCCGTTGGCCCAGGAGCCCCATTTCAGCTCAGCTTAGGTCCATGTGTCCATGACTCAGTGATGCTATAGTAGTGTCAGGCTCCAGCCCTGCCCTGCCCTACCCAGCCCAGATGTGGGCTCTGCTGATTTTGGTCCAACCCATGGTCTCACCTAAACTCTGCATTCCTAAGAGAAACTTGGGATTCCTTGTCAGACTTGTGTGATTGTCTATCCCAAATTCACAAGAGAGACATAGGAAGAGGAAAGATCTGTGATGAGAGAATAATGTCTTGATATCACTAGGTTATTGAAAGTAACTTTTTTGAAATAAAGAGGTTCATTAATATCAGGTTCCAAGTTTCTTCCATTTGCTTTTAGGCAACCAACTGAGGCATCTAAGCAAAGAATACTGAGATGGATTCAGCTTGTCTGACTTCAGGCAAAAGCGAGTTCAATCTGTCTGTGATTTTAGATGTGTTTGCATAGCACTGTGAGAGTTTTATTTCTGACATTTGCCTTTGGAGAGATCCCAATTCAAGCCACTGCTTATCTGAGAAAGTTCAGTGCACTGGAATAAACTTTTACCAAAGGGTGGAAGAGACTAAAATGGCCATTCAGCTCCACCAACTCTTCAGACAAGACAGTCATGTCATGAACATAATGATTTGTTTTTAATCTGTAATTAAAGCCAAAAAATTTAACAATGAGTGAAATTGGAAAGTGGTAAGAGATTTATAGCTATGCTCTGCTGCAGCATCACAAAGCACTGCTGAAAAGAGGAGACATACACCCCTGCCACATCTCTCACAGTTCAGGACCAAATGGCAGTGTGGCGACTAAGTAGACTTAGAATCCAGAGCATTTAATCACAGATGTATGCAGTTTTATAAATTACATGAATTCCCTTGCACTGCAGTAACCATGTGATCACTCCCCCTCCAACTCTCACAACTTTGCTAGGGCTCAGGGCCAGGTGGTGATACGCCACTCTGGCTACACAGGCTGCATTGTAGCAGCCTGAACACCTTGTCCTGTCCCCTTGGTCATATGCCTCAACCAGCCCATGATGCAAATACATTCAAGTAATTCCTAACTTGGTTTAATGATTGTGATGTGGATTTCTCCTTCTGTAGAGCCAGCAAATCTCCTTGTTCTTGGAGGAGAAAAAGGAAGACCAGATGTCCCCATCCAAATTTGGAAAGTTCTTTTCTAGATGCCCTCTAGGAAAACTGGACTGAAGCAGAACAGGTGTCTTCATTTGTGTCAGAGTTCCTCCCTGACTAGTTTTAAGAAATGAGAAGAATTTCTGAAGCACATGAAGAGACTTAACAGAGTGGAAACCACATAGAGTAGTTACAATGTAACATACACAATTACAATTACATTTTCTTTCAATGTTTTTTTTCTTCTACACTGTTAATCTGAAGTAGGATTGTGAACCATTTAACTGTTAGATTCCTGGAAGGTCCAGGAATTAAAAAGACTTCCAGGGACCAAATTTGTCATATTTGCTTTAGTTACTGTGAGGCACAGCAATTAATGAAAGAGCTGGCTTAGGTTTCAAACAAACTTAGACTTCAAAACATTGTTTAGCCCAGGTACATTTACACTGCCCTCAGGAGAAAAAAGAAAAGTTCCTTATGTCTGCATAAAGGAATAGGGTAAATGCACTCATAACTTTAATTGAAATATAGATAAAATAGATTTGCATGTAAGTGCCCTAGTAGACTTGTCAACTTTGTCAGGATCCAAACTTACATAGGTCTAGACCTATCCTATTCAGCCTTGTAGATAGATATCACTTCGGATATTAATCCACTCCAAGTACTGTGAGCCAAGTAATCTGTGATTTTGAAATACTCTTGTAATAGTTAATCTAATACAACATGGTAAGGGCCTGATCACTGGCATGCAGTCACCTAGACTACAAAATTGCTAACACAGTCCCTAACACATCATTGTTAAGATCAACAACTTTCTCCCAGTCAAAGCCTGAGCCCAGGATTGTTCGCTATAGCAGTTTGAACACAGCTGGTTTATTTAGGAAGTAAAGAGAGACTAGCCTTAAAAAAACCTACTATTTTGTTCTAACTAGCCTGAGGTCCAAAGAGTCCCTGGACTATCTTATTTATTAACATAGACAGAGACTTAATGATGGAATTTGTAGTTGTATTTTTCTACATACTGGTTTTAGTGACAGATCTTTCTCCCCTTTTCTCATCTGAAATAAATATAAATATTTACAACTTTTATTAAAACTACCATGAGACAAATCTTATACTTCTCAACGGGTCTTACCTGTTATTTGATTTCTACATTATATATGGCTACACTGGTCTTCTGAGAATTATGTCCTTATTAAGAAATTAGAAACCCAACTTCCCTGTTCTTATTCAGTGTAAATAGAACAGATTTCTTCTAGAATAAGAATTACGCTACAACCCATATCAGATAGTAAAAAATTTAAACAAACTAAAATAAGCAACCACTCCTCAAAACTTCCTCAAATTATCATGACTTAAATTTCATTGTACTGAATGTCACCACACAGCCATGCCAATCTTCGGAAATTTAGTGTAGAATATGTGCTCAATTAATTGTCAAAGTTTACTTTGTATGGTATAATCAGTTTGCTAGCTAAAAAACACTTCTTTTTCTGGGAGGCAACCTAGAATAAGTCATCTGATGCATCTTGACCAATAAGGTATTCCATACCATGTTATGTCAGCTCAGATATAAGAGAGGGAGGAGGAAATAATTTATGCTTCTCTTCCAGGACAATTGCACAGGATAGACGGCTGTTCTTCGGAGGAGGAAAACACCTTTTGTGGGGAAGTAGTCTTTATTGCTAGTTTTCCCTGTGTGTATAGTGCTTATAGTTCTCTTTTTCTTCTCTGTGTAAATATAAAACTGTCTTTCTCAGCAACCTCAATTTTGCAAGTTTTTTTTCCTTTCCCCCCATCCCTCCTCCTTTTCCCTCTGGGGGGTTTGGGTGAAGTCTCAGTGGACACCAGGTGTTCAGCCAAAGTAAACTAAGACATATGGACTTCATTAATAGAATAAATTAAACAAGAAAAAAAGTTTGAATCTGAAAAACATAATTAAATAATACAATATTTAAGTTCTTCTTTCATGACTATCAGCAAAGGAAAAACAATTCAACCTCTAATCAAAACACAAGACATTGTATAATCTGCTTTTCTTTATCTTTCTTCTTACTATTCCTCTTCCTCAACCTTGATCTCAACCTTTTTCTTTTTATTTTCTCTTTTTCTTCTTTTTTTTCCTTTTCATTCGTTCCTTCCTTCTGTCTGTATTTCTCCCAGGAGTTTCTCCAATAATGTTTTTTTGTTTTCTGCCTCTACAAAAGACAAATCTGTGCTCTCTGACCAGACGAAAATAGCCTTGGGAAATAACCTTGTGTATGTAAATAGAGAGGTGAATGTTATTGCAAAGATGCATATATTTTCACTTAAAGCCATCATAAAAAGAAGATATTGTTCTACAGTGGCTGTCTCCTGACCTACAGATACTGAGGTAGATTGTTGGTGACCTGTGTGCTAATGAAGTTCAGAATGCGAATTACTGACTTGTTAATTTCTCCTTTAATGATAGGAAAATATGTCTCGTGAGGAGTTTGCAGGTTAACATACGACAAACATAGTCATGCATTTTGTCACTGAACATTGTTTCCAGCAAAGTATTCACTCGCAAAATATGCTATTAAATTTTAAATTAACATCAAGTTAGAGTTTCTTATTTTAAAATTGCAGGATGAGTTTGTATTAAAAATATCAAAATATCTCTCTGGAGATATGTAGATCATTTTCCTAGAGGAACTTTAATTAATTTACTGAGACTGTATATCCACTCTTTTACTCTGGGAACCCCTGACATAACTTAAAACACAAATATTAAAAATTCTCTTTATTTTGGGGGAATTACAGACTTTTCAAAGTATACTACACATCTAGAACCCTAAAAGACAAACCATACAAACCATATTGTAAACAGTTCTCATTTTCAGACTTATTACAGTCCTTTTCTTTCTTCAAATACTATAAAGATACACTGTTTTGGAATTTCATTCTAAAGACAGTTAAAATGAAATATCTGTTATAAGGAAGGAAAAGAAAAATAATATATGGAGAAATAATGCCCAAATTTCACACAATATCCCCTTACTGATGGAAAATTAGCCCGGTCTATCATATAGACTACATACCTAACAAGTGTGTAGAGCTGCAACAAAATATGGTAAGACAAGAATTTGGTTTTGCTACATGAGGATAAGTTGGTTAGGTTTTTGGAATAAAAAAATCTTGAATTTCTTACCTTTGCATAGAATTCATTTCAACTGACTTACTGTATCTGACAATCAGACCCCTAAGTCTGAGGCAATCACTTCCCTTTGTAATCAATAACAAGAAATACAAGCATCTGGAAAGTGATTTATCTACCTTATCTCAAAAATCAATCTTAAACTGGAAAGGGCCAGCCCTGCAAGTAATTGTTTCCTTGCAGAGTACAAAAAAAAAAAAAAAAAAAAAGTTTATTCAAATTTAGTTGTTTAAATTACAGTTAAAGACATCCATGGATTACACCAGTGCACATGATGCCCAAATGCATATAGTCATGATTCCTGCATAAAAGGTACAAATGCTTTCTACCCTTAGCCATCTGTTCAAAAATAGTTTCCCTAAACTATCAAATCAATTCACTGGGGAACAAAAATAAATTACTGCCTTCTAATCTTGGCCTTTCAGATTAAAGTTATTGGTTCTTCAGTTCAAAAAATTAGATCGCAGGTGAAAATAAATTGCTTTCTTTGATACCTGAATTACGAGACACCTAAATTTTTTCTGCTTAAAAAAAGATGTATTCCTATGAAAGCAGGCTCTACCTACATGTCGTTTTAAATTCCGCATCTTTTTAGCAGTTTCAACTGACTGATCGAACAGTTTTCAAAGATAACTGGCAGAAGTAACACCAGTGATTGTCTCATCAAGCTTAACAAGTGATTGGAATAGACTGTGAAGATGTGTTTGCTAAAGCTTTACTTAAAGATTTACAGAAAAGCTGATACACACACGAGGAATATGCAGCTGTTTCAAAAAATTCAATGGTATGGAAAGATGAATATATGTATGGCAATACTTGTGTTCATAACTTAATAAGCATAACAATGGATACCTTTAGGAGGTGTGAAGATACAGAGAATGATTTTGCACTTACATTTTTATATTGTATCTGACTGAGATGGAGTTTGTTTCCCCATAGCAACCCTCACAGTGCTGTGCTTTGCATTGTTAGCTAGAAAGGTGTTGATAACACACCAGCATTTCGGCTACTGCTGAGCAGTGCTGGCAAATCAACAGCACTGTCTCTCAGCATTTCTCCCCTCTTCCAGTCAAGGGCAAGATCCTTGGAAGGGACACAACCAGGCCAGCTGATCCATACTAACCAAAGGGATATTCCACATCATATGACATCAGCTCAGGTATAAAAGCTAAGGAAAGGAGAAGGAAGGAATTGCCTGCTATGAAGAGCATATAAGTGAATACAAAAACTTGTTTAGTAGAAAGGATTGTACCAGTACAACAAGAATACATTACTACTTTTGGAAAAAGAATGCAGAAGGAAGGATATATATTGATTCTTTAATCTTATCCTTTGTTTAAGCTAATATGAACTTCATCTTATCTGAAATGGGAAATATAATATAAATAAAGAATGCCATAAGAAGTAAACATTACTAAAAAAAGGAGCAGCCAATTTTTACATGGTTCAAGCTTGTGAATTTGAATCATCACTAGACAAGTTTAAAAACTGGAAAATATTTCATGACCATATGTGTTTCTTTAATAGGAGGGCTTTTTTTGGCAACCAGTCACTTTTCAGGGAGCCGGTAACTGCATCATTTAGAACTCTCCCTTACAAAAATGTGACTCTGAGTACTGAACTGTGAAAGCTCCATGTGTTACCATGGTTTGGCACCCATGGAGCCTAATGCTGGTTTTAGATCGACAGAAGTATTTTTACAGCACTATTCACACAGGATGTGTCAGCTTTAAAATGTGAAATAAAGTAACAAAGCCAAGAGTCTAAACATATACTCTGCCAAAGTTTACCCACTAATATTGGGTTTCAATCTATTCATATCAGGAGGCAGACCCTTAGATTTTTTTGATGGTGAAAGGCTTTGATTTTGGAAGTGTGGAGGTACATAATGGGGAAGAAAAATTGTTTTCTCTCAATTGCTTTTAAAAATGAGAGATTGAACATTCCACAGACTCTGTGCTCTGTGGGGGATAAGGACAATGGAGAATTATGAATTCATGGATACTGAAACAATACAAGGCCCTTAGACAAGGCAGGGGCAAAGATAAATAAATTGTAAATACTCCAAGCAACCGTTGTGGAAACTACAATTCTGGAGCAATATGCAGAACTTTTTCAATCTTAGTAAAAATCTTTCTAATAGCAATTTGTATTCAGGGAAAATAACACATTGATCTTCCTATGAGTCTAGAAAAAGAGAGAGAAAAACAAGACTGCTCAATATCACCGAGTCTGATGTTTTAAACCTGAGAATGGAGAGGAGAGGAGAGGGCAGCAGTGGGGAGGGAATCCTATTTTTTGAAGGTACTTCAAGGAGGACTTTTGTACCAGTATTGCTTCGATCCTTTAAAAATGCTGGAAAGATTTCTGCTAGAATCAACTAGAATGAAAGTTAAGGAGAAAATACATATTTATGGTGGTTTAAGATTTGTGTCATACTCAAAGAAAAATATAATCCTACAAACACATCACAAAATGAATCATCGAAATTGCATTGATCAGACACATAATACATATTTATTATATAAGTGATTGCATAATTAAATCAAATTGAAAATTTTCAGTGCTGCTGAATTCTTGGGACCAGATTTTCTACTGTCATCAGTTATTGTAATTTTACTCAAAACAAGGTGATTTTGCACATCAGATTAACCAAGAACCCATTTCTAAGAGATTTTTTTTCTTTAGGATAGCATACATATACTTTCCTGTTGTGTGATGTGATCAGGTTGTTTAAAAGCTGGAGATGAGCAAGACTTGTTTGGGTAATTCCCAGCTAGAGTGTGATTCCCTGGGGAATCACAGCCAAGAGTCATAATTTAGAGCAATATCTAAATTGTTCAAATTCATGCAAGTGCTGGAACACTTAGAGTTTTAAATAGCAAAAACTGTAATCAGCCTCTTGGTAACACACCCCACACGCACAAAACCATGAAGAACATTCTCCAAATTACTTCAGTTTTGTAAAACATAATCACTAGTACCTTATTTTTCTTCCCAGAAAATAAAGACTAGAGCCCTTAGTTTGAATAAAGAGCATTTGTTTCATCTATTGTGATGTAGATACCCTTCATTGACCTTGGATCTGTTAAAGGTATGTCTAATAATTAATTAGTGAGTTGAAATTTAGCAAACAAAACCAAAATCACCTTTTGAAAGATAGCAAAAATAGCATAACATTGTAAATCAAGATTCCCTTTCTTCTTATTATTGAGTCTTCTGCACTGTTCATTGTGTTAAATGGATGCATCAGTTAGAGGGACATCTGCTAATTCCTAGTGGGTCCAACTCCCAGTGACTATTCTCATTGTACAATCCCTGTTTCTCATTCCATTCTGCTGGCATTCTGTAACACCAGCAGTATTGTCCCAGTAAAACTCTCAAAAGCTAGGTCAGGAACAGTCTTAAATTATTTTAATTTCTAATGAAGCAGAGAATAAACAACACACTGGGGACTGAGAAATACTGTAACAATAGATTGAGGACAGTGAGTTCCTAAATTTCTACGGCCCTAGACAACAATATTAAGTGGCAGAGCACTTGCATTATACAGACTTGGCATATACAGAATTCTTTCCTCTTTCTTTCATAACGCATTTCATAAGGGCAGTAGTAGCTTTTTGTGGGAAGTGAGTAACATTAGGAGAATGAATTGATATCCATGAAGCAATTTCTAGAGATCATGGATTTGTGTGGGTGAACATACTGTGTACCTAAATGAAGTATGAAACTGAAATTTCTTTATGGATTTGTATATGTGGAGTACTACATGGAAACAACACCATAGTTCAACCTGGTTTAAAATCTGAGCAACAAAATAAAGGTTAGGCTTTTTTGGGTGATGCTGATTTTTGCTGACTTTTTTTCCCTGATGCTGTTTATAGATAAGCAGTGATCAAAACTCAAACTGTGTCACTACCTCTTGAGTCAAAATTTTATGTCTGAATAGGTTAGGCAGAGTGGGTAAGTAGTTAAAGAACAGATTAATTCAGTGGTTCTGGTTCAAAATAGAGAAATATAGTGAGATTATCTGCTCACATTATGTCTGTTGAAAGTTACTTTAGAAAACTGCAGTATCTACTTAAATATGATGGTTCTGCTAGATAATGAGATCTGTCCTCTTCTCATACTATCAGGAAGTGCTCTTCCAGCTCTGTGTGTCTAGTAGATGGCATCATGTAACCCAGCAGGTATTAGCTTACAGAAATGTCAGCAGCATATTAATCAACTTAAATGATCTGAAGTTATCAATGTCGTAGAACAGCCTACAAGTTTTTATGCATACATAACCTGCGATGGGTATATCCTGCCCAGCAGCTAAGAACTCATATGGTCACTCACTCCTTCCCTGTCCCTTTTCCTTGAACGGGATGAGAGAGAGAATAGAGAACAATAAAACTCATGGGTCAGGGTAGACATAGTTTAACAAGTCAAAGAAAGAGAAAAGAAATGCAAAAGGGAACCATTCACCACCTCCCACAAACGGACCAATGCCCAGCCAATGTCTGACCCACAACCATCATGGAAGACAAAACCCCCAAATTCTCTTTATCTACTACAGTTTCTATTACTGAATATGGCATTAGATGATGGCATATCACTTTGCATGTGAGTCAACCAACCTAGCTATGTCCCCACCCATTTTCTTGGTCAACTGCAGTCTACTTTGCTGACAGGAAGAGTAAGAAAAAGTCCTGTGTATTCGCTTTTTGTGGCAAGGTCTGGGTAGTGGGTGGTCTCAGGAGTGATTTTTGTGAGAAAATGTTTCAAGAAACCCCCATATTGGATTGAGCCACTTCCAGCTTCTCCAAAATGGACCCACTGCTGGTGAAAGCTGAGCCAATTATGGTGGTGGCATTCCAGGGAAAATACATTTAGGAAGGGGTAAAGAGCTGCAAAAAGGCATAGCTGCTGCACAACAGTTTTACACTCCAGATTTAAGCTATAAGCTCCCCAGAGCGGTTACATTTTTATTTAAGACTTTTTAAAAGCCTTTTGGTTCATTATAACCTCTAATTAGCATTCAGAGAAAGAGTCACACACTCTTCTCTAAGAGAAATTATTTTAATTTAGTGAGAACAATAAGATATTTTGGCAAAAGGTTTTTCAGGAGTAAAATACAACCAAGAAAAAGCATTTCACTGAAACACCCAGCACTGACCCATTCCACAGAAAACATGCACTAAAAGCAATCAATATAACAGCTTTAGTAAAACACAACTCATTGGTTTTAAGTTACCCAAAAGAGAAGGAAAAGAGTAAAAGAAGAAAACAGATTAAAAGAGTAAAGAAAGAGTGAAGAAAAGAGAGAAGGAGAGAGAGGAAAGGAAAAATAATTACTGACAAGATCTGATGGTTTCATGGTTCAGGTTGCAGGAGAGAAGAAGAAGAAACTCACATGGAGTGACCTGTATTTATAGAGTTCAGTTTCTCTCCCAAGCAGGATATCCAGTCAATGCCTTCCACGTCAGAGTGAGTTGTGCTGTAGCCAGTCACAGGCTCCAGGGGTGTGGTGTGGTCGGGCTACCAGGCAGCTCTGCCTTGACTGACAGCCCGGTTGCAGGACCTGCAGCTCTGCCGTGTGCTCTGCGTGGGCAGCAGGCCTTGCCTTCAGCTCTACCCTGTGCCCTCAGCAGGTCCAAGGCCAGCCCTTTCCCACACACTCTCACAGTGAGTTGGTTGTGACCCATATCAATAATTCAGTGAGATTCAGATCCAGTACCTTACAAACAGCAGCTAGTAGAGAGGAATTAGACTATGTTACAGAAACAACTGCAGACATCAAGGTCAGTGAAGAAGGAAGGGAGAAGGTGCTCCAGGCCCCAGAGCAGACACCCTCCTACAGTCCATACAGAAGATCACATGAGGCAGGTCATTCCCCTGCAGCCCATGGAAGTCTACAGTGGAGAAGATATCCACATGCAGCCCATGAAAAACCCCAGGCAAGAGCAGGTGGATAAACGCTGAAGGAAGCTGCAGCTTGTGATGGGCCCATACTGGGGCAGGCTCCAGTCAGGAACGGCTGCCCATGAAGTGGAGCCCATGCAAGAGCAGATTTTCTGGTAGGATGTGTGACCCAATGGGGGACTCACCCTGGAGAAGCCCATTCCTGAAAGACTGGACCCTGTAGAAAGGACCCATGCTGGAGCAGTTCGTGAAGAGCAGCAGTTCATGGGAGGATCCACATTGGAAAAGTTTGTGAATGACTCTCTCATGGGAGGAACACCATCCAGGAGCAAGGGAAGACAGAAAAGCAGGAGGAGGAAGAAGTAGAAGAGACAACACATAGTGAACTGACCACAAGTCCCATTTCTTGTCACCTTGTGCCATCCAGGGGAGATTGGGAGATAAGATCTCTACCTCCTCTATCTCTATCAGGAGAAGGGAGGGGTAGGGGGAAGGTGTTTTAAGATTTGGTTTTATTTTTCATTATTTTACTCTGATTTAATGGATAATAAATTAGAATAATTTCCCCAAGATGTCTGTTTTGCCAGTGGTGGTAACTAGTAAGTTCCTAGTGATTTGCCCTGTCCTTATCTCAACACACGAGGTTTTTGTCTTATTTTTTGCCCATGTTTTCAATGGATAGAGAGCAATAGAGTGGCTTTCGTGGGCACTTGGTGGCCTCCCAAGGTCAAACTAACACACCCTGACACTGTTCAAGCACTACTCAGCAATAGCTAAAACACTAGTCTGTTATCAACACTGTCTTAGGCACAAATCGAAGACACATGAAATGGGCTGCAGTGAAGAAAACTGACTCCACTCCACCCAAATCCAGTACAATAGTTCAGTAGAACAGCAATTGCTTGCCTTATCAAAAATGTTATTGTTCCTAAAGAAAACATATCAATAGTAAAAGAAAATTGGCATTTCAAACACAGATGTTCTAACATAAAAATTTCTATATTCCGTCCCGAGGGAATAAGACCTCTTTTCCTCCACTATGTTTTTACTGCTTAGTAGAGGAGACCAACTTCAGTATTTTTTATATTTTAAATATAAATATTTACAATATTTACATATTAATTAATCAGACTTATTCCCTATCTTCTGCTTTTTCTCTGGCCAAAAAAAGAACATAAATATCAAGCAGTACTATGATACTATACATGGGATGAAACAATAGATCAGACCACTTTTTAACTCAGTAGATGATATAATGTTTCTAAAGATACACTGTTTATAAGGCTCCATCAGTGACTCCTGAATTTCTTCACAATGACATTGTAACCTTTGGAAATGGTTGTCTCTTTTACTAATGATATAGAAAATGAACAGATGCAGTACTCTGTTGATGACAGTTGCTACTCTGGATGGTTCTTTTTTTTATGGTTTGATCCAAAATCCATTAGTGTCAGTGGAACTTCTTTCATACTCAAAGGTCAACACGCTCCAAAGGGCTTGCAAAAGTGGGCTGAATTGCTAAGCCAGATGTACCTTTCATATTATTATGAAGAATTCTTTGAGTTCCTAGTAAAAAATTCTATAAAGTTTTATTAAAAACCCTAACTATTATCTACAAAACATATCTAAGATATCTGAGTTTCTGCTTCAAAATAGTATCAGAGTTTTTTTAAAGGATGTTTAGGAAAAAGCAATTTTTAAAATTTTTACTTAAACAAAACAATACAGCAATACTTTAAAAATTAATAAAATTGCGGTAATTTCCCTGTCAAAAAACCCCATGAATATTTGCAATGAAAGTGTCAACCAAAACAAACAAAGCATCATGATAGATGTTTCTTTCTTAAACCTTAATTTATCTTTTACTTGCTTCAATTTCTGCAGTAGGTTTATTCCTATGAAGAATAAAACCAGGGCTAGATAAATGAAAGCAAATAGTTTTGCAAAATTTCTGCCACCACCCACCCACACACATTTAGCTATTTATGCATGAATTTATTTATTTGTTTGTTTATTTGAAATTTTGAGGCTCTGAGATCCAAATACTCCAACTAGTCTGTACAATTTGCAATTGGAATGGCAAGGAGAATATTTTTTAGTGTCTGTGTTTGTATAACACAGAAATAGAGATACACAAAAGTGTCTTGCTAAATTGCTAATTGTAGTAGCCAATAGTCATTTTTTTTTAAATGCCCTTGATTAGCTTTCATTGGACATACAAGCCATGTGTTATATGATTTGATGTTCACTGGCTGACTGCAGCTTTTTATAATTAGGTTTTCAGTGTACATAATTTTTAAAATGAACTTGTCATGAATATGCTTAATACTCAATTAAAAATGAGTGTTTCTATGAAAGTTCCCATTGATAAACTTCTTTGTTAGAACAAGCATCGGAGGAATGGGAATTGGAGGCTCTTAATCAAGAGAATGAAATTTTGGTTTTATGGTTTTCCATTGAATATTCACACTCTGTATTTTTAAGATATTTATTGCTACCACAAATTCTATTTGTTTGAGCTAGACAAGCAAGAGAACAGAGAATGTTAGTGGACATCCCCGAAAGAACAGGAAATATACACAATTCATCAGAGTCTGTTAGGGACCAGAAAGCTTCTCAGACTGTACTATAATAGCAAAACTTGCCAAAAGAATACAGAAATTAATCTGAAGCCCTTTTTGTCTTTAACAGACTAAATGTACTTATTTAAGTCACTTCAGTGTTCAAAAGGAACACAATTTAAGGAAAATTAAATTGTTTCTTAAAGATCATTTAAGATCTTTTCTTTACACTTTTTGGCTCAGTAAAAATGGCTGAATATTAAATGTGTTAATGATCTTCCTTAAGTTGCTATAAATACATAAATCAAAGTATAAATGTTGTTCTTGCTTTATGATGAAATATTTTTTAGCTAAAGCCAATTATATTTGTGGTGGCTTATCACAGCAATTATATGAAGCAGCAGGCCAGTCAGTAATGACTTTTTTGTTAGGGGAGTGCTAAGAACACTTCCAGCAGAGCTCCATTACCTGGATTACAATCACAATTTTAAATTAGGTACCAATGAAAGTAATTTAGTTTTGGTTTTGTACTTAATTGGTCATTAACTTGTTCACACCAATAATTTTATTTCTATGCCACTCACTCATTAAACACTCCCTGAAACATCTATCCAGAAGCATTCCCTCCTGCAAAAGAAATAGAAATTTTTTATAAAACATTTCTATGACTGCATGCCACCTTTATCTCCTTGTGAACAAATTTGAATGATAAAACACTTCTTTTTCAAGCATAGTACCTGTGAGGTCATTAACATAAGTCAGTAGGAGCCTGGTAATTGCTATTCTGGATCGAGCAATATTTGTGTGTAGTACAGCATCTTGTTACTGTCAGTGACTAGAACGACATACTCATAAAGAAGCAATAAATTATGCAATAATTTTACTGAGACGAGAAATTTCCTCCTATTGCTGATGACTACCTTTTGGTTTATGTCCTGAAATAAGATAGTTTGTAACTTTTTCTTTCAAGAAATAATTCTAATTCTATGCAAATGTAAATGCTCTCATTATCCATATAAATGTTTAATCCTTTTTAAAATTCTGCTAATCTTTAAGGCCTCAGTGATATTTTTGGGGCAATGAGCTCTCTGGGTTAATTATGCATGTGCAACAAAGTATATCCTTTTATCTGTTTTAAATTTAAATCCTGCCTATTTACTGCTACACACAGGAACTTTATAAATCTATATTGTGCAATTTTCTGCTCCAGGCATTTTCCTCAAGTGAGTGTATGCATGAATATAATACCTGGAGGATGCCTTAATAGACTTTTCCCATCTCTGACTTTTCTCCTCAGTGTGTTTCTCCATGAAACTAATTTTTGGATCAGTGGATTGGTTTAGAGCTGTGTCTAAGGTAGACAGTTAAGGGCAGACTCCTTCAAATATTTTTGACACAGGTCAAAATAAATAGCAAATAGGGTTTTTTGTAGTAAACACTAAACAGATTTTTGAAACCATACTCAGACTAGCCTGCTTAGACCAGGCAATAATCAAGGATAAATAATAAAGTAAAACATTATGTGAATACGCACAAACACACAATTAGTGTGGTTTTCTTTCTCTTAGTAGTGACTGGACTACAAATCATTTTTTAATCTAATCTAGCCTTTGAGCTAGGAATGCTAGGTCATTTAGTTCAGGCAATAAGTACTCACAGCTTTTACATCCAGAGGTCCAGCTGCTCCTCCCCAAGAGACATCTATCACATTTGTTAAATTTTAAATGCAAGTACAGTTATATTCAGATATATGCTGTGTCCAAACACCAAGGGGATTTGTGCAAACAAGTTTTATATAAGAGACACTGTTTTGAAGTATTATTAAACAACTGATTAAAATTAATGTTGTGAGCTTCTCCTGCTGACTTTTTAACATCAGCCAAATGACATTTGGATGATTAAGTAGTTCTCTATTCCTGCAGTATTCTCATTGATTTAAGAGTTTCTTACATAAAGACTTTGTAAGATTATTTTCACTCATGTGAGTTCAAAGGAAAAGATGAGGGAGAAGCAAAAGATGAAGGGAGATTATTAATAAGAATAGAGCATCCAACTCTTGAGATAACAGAAAGATGAAAGTGAGATATTCAGGTACTGGAATCTGAGAAGAAAGAAGGATAACATAACAGGTACCAGGCCTATTCCATTAATGGGTTGTGCAAAAACGGTTAGCCCAGTTCCTTGGAACATAGCACCAGTGATACAAGCCTTTCTTACTTGGGATCAAATCCTGAGGAGCAAACGGACTCCTGGGCAACTGTCGTGGGTTGATGCCAGGTACCCACCAGGTACTATCACTTCCCTCTTCAGTAGCATGTTGGGGAGAAAAAATAAGATGGAAAAAGCCTCATGAGTCAAGATAAAGGCAGTTTAATAAAGCAAAAGCAAAGGCTGCACATGGAAGCAAAGGAAAACAGAAATTCCATTCTCTATTTTCCAGTGCTCCAGTACACATTCTGGCTGATCTGGAAGAATTATAATTAATTCTTTCTCCCTTCCTCCTCCTTTCTCTTAGCTTTTATTGCTAAGCAGACATCACTGGGGTGTAGAATATCCATTTGGTTAGTTTGAGTCATCTGTTATGGTTATGTCCACTCCCAACATCTTGCCCACTCTGAAAGATGCTGAAGAAGACAGAGGTTTGGATGATAGAAACATAGAAAAGTCGAGGCTGGAAAGGACCACTGGACTGTCTTCAGTCTTTGGAGATTAGAACAGGAAAATGAAGTTTAGCAAATAGGGGAACAGGAGATGAGAAAGACATAAAGGATTAAAAGGATTAAGACTTCTAATCCTGATATTAATAACTCATGATGAGAGAAAAATTGTTGCATAAGGGAACAGTAGTGGATAGAGTGTGTCACCAACAGAAAATTGAAAAGGTGGAAAAGGCCTTGAGGGTGTTGGTCAACAGTGTGTCCAGGTAGCCAAGAAGGCCAATGGAATCATAGCTTGTATCAGAAATAGTGCAGCCAGCAGGACTATATCAGAGATTATTCCCCTGTAGTTGGCACTGGTGAGGCCACATCTCAAACACCATGTTCAGTTTTGGGGCCCTCATTACAAGAAAGACATTGAGGTGCTGGAGCGTGTCCAGAGAAGATCAGAAAAGCTGTTGAAGTTCCTGGAGCACAAGTCTTATGAGGAACAGCTGAGGGAGCTGGGGTTATTTAGCCTGGAGAAAAGGAGGCTCAGGTATGATCTTATTGCTCTTTACAACTACCTGAAAGCTGGTTGTAGTCAGGTGGGCCTTGGTCTTTTCTCCCAAATAAAAAGTAGAAGAGGAAGAGGAAACGGCCTCAAGTTGTGCCAGGGGAAGATTGGATATAAAAAAAAAAAAAAATTCTTCGCTGAAAGGGTGGTCAGGCACTGGAATGGGCTGCCCAGGGAAGTGTTGGAGGCACCATTCCTGGAGGTATTTAAATGACACATAGATGTGGCACCTGGGGACATGATTTAGTGGTGGACTTGGCAGTTCTGGGTTAACAGTTGGAACCCATGATCTTAGAGGTCTTTTCCAACCTAAACAGTTCTCTGATCCTATGATTTTATAAAATGGTCACTGGGAAGAAAGACAATACCACCATTGCTAAGATCCTCATGAATGATAATGAGACAGAGAAGGTGGTGAGCACGAAATCTTCATCTCTGTGTTAATATAAGCTCTGAAAACTAAAAGGAAGAACTTGCAATTCTAATATGTACTCTAAAAAGAGATAGTGGAATGGTAACAGAAACCTAGAAGAACAACAGTCAGGACTGCATGTATGAAATGCATTATCTCATGAGAGACACAATTAAAAAAAAATAGTGAGAAATATCACTCTATTAATGATATGATCAAAAAATCATACAAAGAAAGCAAAGATATCACTAAAACAAAAGGAGTCAAAGATTATGAGAAATGCCATGATAATTGTTCTACTGCAGGGAGAAAAGTTAGTTGTCTATAAATACTTTGCACTTGTGAATAAAGTAAAAAAAAAAAAAGAGAGAGAATCCATTAAAAGTCAGTGATAAGACCCAGGCCACAAAACTGCACATGTTTCAAGAAAAATGTCGTTCCAAACTTATCTATATTTTATTGTGATGGGAACAGTTCCAGGCGTGGAGAAAAACATACAGCAATTGACAGGATTTTATTATATGAACCTTACAGTTATTATATGGACTTTACTGTTATTATGTGGTTTCACTGTATTCACACTACACAGTGCACAGCCTGGAGATGCCCAGGCTTGCCATGAGTTTGCCTGCTCCCTGCTTCCCCTGCTCCTTCCCCTTTTGCCCATGTCCCTATCCTGTATTGTCCCGCCGCTTGTCTGTCTCATGCTCTGCCCTATGTTCTGGCCCTTCCACTCCCGAGTTGATAAAAGACCACGTGCATGTGTGAATATAGGATTCTACTTGCACCCTGCCTTGCGTCCCGGACCCGTGCTGTGCTACGGTCCCATCCCCTCTTCAGACTGCGGCATTTTATCTATAAAGAAAAACTACTAAAGTATGGAAGTAATTAATACTATGTCATATGGGAAAAAGACAGAAAAATTGAGTTTTATTCACCAAAATTTGATGGGGAAATGCAACAGTTGTCTGAAAGTACATGGAGATAAAAATAAGGAAAATAAAAATTAGTCTACAAGACAATGATAGAATAAGAATTAAGTGGGTTGGACTGTCGATTGATATAGTTAGCATGAAAACAAGAATATGTTATTCAGTCATCAGTGATATCCTAGAATAAGTAATTATTGTTATCACTATTTTATTGCTATTATTATGCAAACAAACATCACTGATTCCACTTTGGATTATTTGGTAGTTTGATTGTATGAGGTGATTTCTCCATAAGTAAGGGTGGAGGGTTAATGAGTTAGGAGGTCTTAAGAAGTCTTATTTCTTCGGAATCAAATTTGGAGAGAAAATAGAAGCACAAAATGTCCAAGTTGACTGTGAACAAAAACAGGAGCTTAAAAACGTATTTTCAATCATCTGAAATTATATTCAAAGTAATAGAAGAAAGGTCAAGAATAAAGAAGCAATCGTGCTTTTAAGCAGGAAACACACAACATAGTTTTACAAAGTAATTTAGATGATAATTGTGTGCAGACAATTGACTACAGTCAATGACTCTATTCCAATTCACCAACTGCACTTGGCTTACTTAATGCCTAGAGGTACTTCAGAGAAGAGTCAATCGAAATAAAAGAAAGGAATTGTACAAGTAAGGGGCAAAAAGAAAGCTTTTTAAATCATTGATCCAAATACTGCAAGAGTTCAAAATTTATGTGTTGGAGTAGAGGTGTAATTCCATCTGAAAAACTCCAGGTATCTGAAGAAAAAATATCCAAGATTCATTTTTATGGGTTTTAATTCTTACTTGAGTTAATGTTTTGATATTTTAAACTTGTGGTGCACAGCATAACTTGAAAAATAATGAATTAAAGGACAGATGTTTTAGTTAGAGATGAAAAGGTAAATAAAAAACCCCCAAAAACATTGTCCCTGCCCTTGAGATTAGCTGGAAATAGGACTTTATATGTGATGGGCCACTTATATTGATTTTGTTGAATGGGTGTTGCTTACTATTCCAATTTAATGATGGTGCTTTTCTCCTGCCAAACAAGGAGACTAAAAGTAAGAAGACAGCAGATTTCCAACAGAAGGTTAGTCAGTTTTCTCAAAGGCACATTTCTGGGGTACCAGGAACACACCAGCTATTTTAGAAGAGAGATTATTGTGCAACAGCTAACTTTCCTTACCCAGCTGCATACAGCATGTGAGGCTACATGGGCAGTAAAAGTGTTCACCTTTAGAGTTAAAGTGGGGAGATAGACAGTGGACATGCTGCAGAACATCTGTGAAAGAGAAGGTAGGTAGATAAATATCTTCTTTTCCAGTATTTGCTGGGAAAAGAGAGAGAGAGGGCATGGAGCAAGAGGGGGTTGAGAAGCTAAACATCAATATGATGAACTATCACTATCTTTCCACTACTATCAACAGCTGACTGCCACTCATTAGGTTATTATTCTGTTTTAGGTGTTGGTTCATTTTAGGTGATGTAATGCCCAATGTTTTCCTATCTTAAAATAATTAATTATTATCTTTTAAATTTTAAAAGATCATCAAAAGTGACCCAAGCACAGGATAATCTACTTGTTGAATGCTTTAAATTAAAATTAATTGATTGTGGCAATGACTGCCCTTAAATTTGCAGTATTTTTGACTTTTCCAAGAAAGGGTTGAAGAGTAATGCCAAATAACTCATGTCCATGATTTTTCTTTTTTTTTTTTAATTAAAAAACTCAATAATAGTTGTTGTTCTGGCATCCATTTTTCATAACTAAGAGCTTATAAGAAAAAGCAGGTTTTTCAAGCAACCTGCAGTGCAAAGTTGAATTCTGTGGATATACTTGCATATTTTGGGAAAGAAGCAGTCCATCCATTGGTTTTGGAAACTTTCTTGGTCTTTTTGAACTCCTGTAAATACTAAATAGTACTAGTGCTTAATAATCGAAGAATAGTGTTGAACTCTGTCAGAGAAAGATGTGAAAAAAGTAGATTTAAGGTAAAAGGCTCAAGACAGAAGACTGTGCAAACTTCTTGTTTCAGGATTTTGCCTTTCTTTCAAAAATGTAACTCCTGGGCTAGAGTTTGATACTGCTTTCTGCAATTTTTCTACTGACAGTCAGAGATGTCCCCAGGAGTGTGACAGGACATGCCTAAAGATGTTTGTGCATATGTGAGGACAAAATTCTTTACCCCAGTCTCCTAACACACTGAACCTATTTGCACATGTAGAAAACAAGGAAATTGGTTATGTTGTTTGAGTGTCCACTTTTTTTTTTCCTTATTTCATAGTATTTTTTCTCTAAAAACACTTAAGATAATCTTGAAATGTATGATTTTGCTTTTGTCAGTAGCTAGTCTTATATTGAGAATACAGCATCATAGTTTCAGCTGGTGTGAATCTGCTGAAGACAGTAGAGTTTTTATTATTGTTTATCATTGTCAGTGCAGAACAGCTGAGGTTATGTAAGATGTAGACTAATTGCCACTTAGGGGTGTGTCAGGAGAGAACATGCGACCATACTGCCAATCCATCAGTCCCAGAGCACTTGAGTAAAGGTTAAATTCATGGTTCTACAACCTCCAGCTTGTATTAGCAGAAATCTGTACCAGAACAAATGTTAAATTATATTTTTATGTATGTGTAAGCTAATAATACAGACTCAAAGTACACCTCAGATAGGTTGCACAGTTTATGTGTAGGGTCTCAAAAAGAAGCAAGCATCTTCATATGAACAATGAAAATATTTAAATCAGTGGAAAAAAAATCAAAGATTTAGCATTTGAAACTAAGCTATACACCTAATAACACTTTGCGGTCACTTTGCCCCACCCTAGTTCAAAGAATGTAAAGAAAGATGTGTGTTGTAACATCTAGACTAATAATGAAAACAGTGACTGATTAGCTTGATGCCATTGTTTTTTCTTTTTTTTTTTTTCATTTTTCACCACCATATTTTATCCTAACTTACTGTCTTTCTCAAGGCATTGATCCCAACTAGATTTAAGTTTCTAGATTAAATATTCCATTCTTTACAGAAAAAAATTGCTTTAGAATATTTATCTTTAGGTTTCCTTACTATGTATATTATATCTTCCATATGTTCTGTACCCATAATTAGAGTTATGAAAAGCCAACCTTTTTAATAATAAATACAGTATGTCAAGGAAATGACATATGATTCAACTTAAAGATAATGAATAATTATGAATGAGACTAATAATCCCTTAATGTCATTCTGCTAATTTAATATGGCAATTAATTTTGCACATGAAACACATGCAGGTGCATTGACTAATTTTTTAAAAATCTTAATTTCCTAACTCTCTTGATAGTTTTGCAAATTTGGAATTAATATTGAGTAACTTTCATAGTAATTTTTAGTTTAATATATTATCACCATAACAACCACTTAACACTTGGAGAACAGCTTCACATTAATACTATTTATGGTTATATCCATTAATTATATTTAGGATGATTTCTGTGGATAAACTTACTCCACTGATGGTCTTAAATTAATGAAATCATAACTCGGCTCATTTCCTACATAAATTATGTGACATGATTTGCTGTGTTTGTAAGAATGTTGACTTTGAGGACTTGGCAAACATCTTGAGGACTCATCATCAGTGTTGTTTTCAAATTGAATGGGAACTGAAAGATGAACTGCTTTATGTGGGTATGTATCTCATGTTGCAATTTCATGAGCAGTGTTATGCTCTTGTTCCAAACAAGGTCAAAAAGGCAATTCTTTGTAGTTCAGATTCACAGCTGATGTTTACAATAGTATCACTCTTCAGGCCACCTAAGGAAAAAGAAGTATATAACTCCAATTTTAATTGAGCTTAGAAAAAGTAATTGTTGGATAAACTAGTCAGATAGCATCTTCTGTTCTTTTAATCAAAAGGATGGTCAAAACTCTCCATGCATTTATTATCATGTGCTCACATTGGTTACTAAGCGTGCAGTGTTTAGTCAAATAAAGTGTGTCTACTGTTACACTGCATAAAGGAAGGTAGATACATACCCACCTGCACATACCCACAGTCTTTTGGGGTAATACTATTGTAAAAGTATAACAAGGAAAAATATTGTCTTCAGAGATGGGATTCCTTTTTAAGTTGACTTTGCAGCTCGCTCTTCCTACAGTCCATCTGACCTATCCACTATACTCATAGAACATTACATAGTTTAACATAATAAAAAACTTTATCCACTCACGGTGGATAAAGAGTCTGTCTCCCATTCACTGTATATATTTTGTAGATGTTCAGAAGTCATCAAGTTGCTCACCTATCTTTTTGGGTATTCTTTGCCCAAAGTCTGTTGTGACATTTAATTTGTGCCAATCTTCTAAATCCTTTCTACATTACCCCAACAAAACCTTTCAGTATAGTTGAACTGAGACTAACAACATTTGTATAGCACTATACTAAAGCTCTAAAAACAGAAGTGGATTTCTCTTTCCTTTACAAAATACCATTATAAAAAACCCCTGCTTTATAGCACATCTTGGCCTTCTTTTTAGGGAAGCAAGAAAGAACAAGTTCATTTTGTTTTGATTCACCTAGAAATCATTGAGTTTGGATTGTAAAAGCGTTAGGACAAATTATAAAGGAATCAGAAAATAGCTGAAGACTATTTGTTTGCAAAGACTTTAAGAGAAAACACCATTCCAATTAGTGAAAAGGAAGGGAGGGAGGGAGGGAGGGAGGGAGGGAGGAAGGAAGGAAGGAAGGAAGGAAGGAAGGAAGGAGTACTACTTGCAATGAAAGTAAGCTGTTAAAGGTATAGCCTACTAAATATGAAGAGGAATTTGTTTACTATCCAGGGTAGCATAATGACTACTAAAAGACAGCTCACTTAGTTAATGAGGCATCTAACTATTGTTAGATTGTTCTGTAGCTTATGTATAGCATTTTCTGAGGTGTGTTTCCTCTGGAATGGCACTGTTAAACAAGGATTTCTGTATATTACAGAAATATTGTCGATTCCTTTTTAATTTGAAACATCTAGAATTCATGTAAGAACACTATTTAAAAATATTAAACAAAAAATAGTTTTTAATACTTTTTGATTGAAATGAAATAAAGCAATAGTTTTCAAATAGGCTGGAAAATATCTGAAGAATTTATTTCTTCCAGCAAGCAGAAACACTGTCGTGTTTCTTTTGGGGGTTTTGTGGTGGTTTGGTTTTTTGGGTTAAGGTGGTTTTTCTATTTGTTTGTTCATTTATGGGTTGTTGGCTTTGTTTTGGGTTTTTTTTTTTGTGCTACTCTCACAGATATTCAGGTCTATCTGATCAAATTAGTGTCCTTTCTGTACTAACATCTTCTCCTAGGACACGCTCGGGCATGACTGCACTGCTCAGTGGAGCACCTGACCTGAGTGCTATTGACCTGAGCAGATACATTCACACAGCGTAGCAACAGTTTAGCTGTGAACAGCGGAACTGATTAGCTTGAAAATGCACTCACTACTACTAGGGCACCGCAGCCTAGGCAGTCCTGCAGTCAGAAGGCGTCAGCTCATCTGTCCAAATCGCAACCATTAGAAACATTGCTATAGAGTTTAAACTATCTATCTGGGATTTCTACAGTTAACCATCCCAAATAATATACAGAAAGAAGTGATTCACTGTCCCTACCCCTATACAGGGGCCTGTAACACGTGGTATTTATTTTTCTCTCAAGTACATATCCTGTATCTTCACTGACTGTAGGGGATGTACGATTCACCTACACTATTTTTTGAGATCTAAAGTTAGCTAAGAAAATTTCAATCATGTTATTGATCTTTCTACCATGGGATATCTATCTGAGAATTTTTAAAATATTGTCCATGAATATATTTATTGATTTTAATATATTAATGTTAATTATTATAACATTTATTCAATGTCATGGCATTGATTGCAACATTGTACAGTAAAGGACCAGGCTATGTTTTAGAACCTTCAATAGATAAATTGGTCCTAAAAAAGTAGTGATCTTAGTCATCCTTGTGCCTTGGATATCTTTAAAAAGAGATTCCTTAAATGACAGAACAAAGTAGAAGAATTGAATTCTCTTTTACCTTATTTATTTAAAATCAAAGGGAGACTTGAATGTGATTTTCATATTTATGTTTGTACTTGACTTTAAATTTTGTTATAGAAGTCACTGTGAAAGAAGTAATAGAGACTATCACGAGGAAAAGTTAAAGTCACTCTCCTGTCTCTAAGATATTCAAATGACCTAAGGCTATAAACCTTTTTTCTTTTCGTAATGTGAAAGGACAGTTATGCAATACTGTTATAACATAGGCTTTAACAAGCATACATTCAAAGTTAAATATCTGAATAGTGTCCTCAAGTGTTAAAGACAGCTTAAAATCTTTGTAGGTTTGGAACTGTGATAGGTAATTTCCTTATTTTTTAGATCACTGGACAGTTTGTTGATAAAATTTCTTCATTGTTGAGCTTGAATTTTTGTAGTAATATTTTTATTTATTGTAGCTATGGAAAATTCCATACACATGGAGGCATGAAATAATTTGCCATAATATGGACGCTATCATTTAACTTAATGATCTTCAGGTAAACGGCTTAAGTAAAAAAAATCTAACAGAGTTGACACAGTTTTGTTTTCAGAGTCAATTATTGGCCTAAGCTTTTTTAAGAACAACATGAGTTGCAGCTCATGTGCTCATATTGCAATATCTAACATTGAGACATTATCTGTATTGCTTGCGATTCCACCTTTTTACCTCTGTATTGTATCTATAAAAGCTAAAGGAGAAGAAAACTGCAAAAAGGAAAGGAATTCCACATCTCTGGACTTAGAGCAGTACTCTATAATAATGCCATACACAAGCAATTAAACATTCAGTGTGATAGATGAATAGAAAGTTGGTGGAAGACTTTACCTCCCAAAAAAGTTTGATTTAAATGTGGATTTATGATTTTCTTCATGAAAATAAGAAAATTAAATCTAGGGATTTAGAATTTATTAGCACAAAATATTTGAGGTGTATTTATAAGGAAGAAAAGGTGAGAGGAACAGATGTGGAGGTACATGTTACAAAAATTTGTTGAGAGGGAGGCATTCATCATTTATTCAAAGGAGAGATTTTTACACTAATAGGGACATTAGTCTTATCTGGGTGTGGGAAAATAACTGAAGATAGGCAAGTAGGATTATAAACATGCTCAAGTGACTTCCAGCCGAGATGTCAAAAAACACATATATCATATTAATCCTTGGTTAGTCTCACATGTTTGACAAGAACATATGTGTTTAGATAACATAGGCCTGTGATAAACTTAGAGGCACCCCACTGAACATGATTGAGATTCCTGCTGGGTGAAAAATTAAAGCACAATGGTAAACTAATCCTGCATGAATCCCTGATATACAGATGAAGATAGCAGGTCTGGTCATCCTCTAGCATGGACTGAGTTCTACAGTGCCTGAAGTATATGTGTGCTTCTGCTCAGATGCTTGGGATCCAATGGTTGTTGAGGTAACAAAAATAAATTTACTCTTTGCATTTCATTTGTTGTTCCTGTGTCCTGCCTGTGCTGGTTCACATCCTGGAGAGTGTCTCAAACCTGTTCTCCTGCTATGTGGTGGAGATATATTCTCCAGAAAACATATTCAGGAATGAAAAATCCTCAGAATGATATTCTTGGATTTCCTGTTAATAAAGAGTTTGCACCTGAGATATATGTCTTTAGATAGGTTTCATTCCAATTAACTCAGATATCTGAAGCTAATGTCTGTATTGCAGTTAACAAAACTCCCTGTATATTAATGGAAAGAAGACCTTTCGGAGGTTGTGGCAACCCATTTTTAGAGAGACATTTAAGGTAACACAGGTCATCTTCAGATAGTGCCTGTATTGAGAGTTTAACCAAAAGTGAGTACTGTAGACCAGATAATTATCCTTTGGTTCTCTTCAGTAATTGAGGTAAAAACCTATATTAAATATTTAGCCATCTAAACAAGTGTTGTAGTGTTTGTCTTACTGTTTATCTTGGTATCAATAAGTACTTAATTACTTTTGATGGCATAGAACCTATTCAGAGAAATATGTTCAGAAGAAAAGAGCAGTGCAGAACAAAACCCCTTGTTTTACCTTCTTGCATGTGTGTTAGAATTCTCTTGTTAGGAAAATCCAATTTTGGGTCTTCTGCAGATTGTATCTATGTGTCATCTTGACACATCTGGAGGAAAAAACCTGAACTTGGACATCTATGCAACATACAAATCTGAGTTTTTAGGTTCCCAGGAGATTTAAATAAATTATTCTTTTTTGTGTCTGCAGGATCTAGAGGAATAGATTATAAACTACTATAGACAGAGGCTGTGGGACCTTGGTATAGTTGAGATACATGTGAGGGATGTAAGTACTGCTGGAGAGAAAAGGAATAATTCTAATGCTGCACAACTATTTCTATTTGTTCAGATTTA
This sequence comes from Chiroxiphia lanceolata, assembly GCF_009829145.1. Lineage (NCBI taxonomy): Eukaryota > Metazoa > Chordata > Aves > Passeriformes > Pipridae > Chiroxiphia > Chiroxiphia lanceolata. Next base: position 62,056,020 of record NC_045638.1, read on the forward strand.
ATTTCTGATTTGAGAGTTAATGGGAAACATATAATGCCACATTCAACACAGCATTTCAGATGTGGTTAGTGACAGCAGATAGTGCTCTTGTCTGAGTTCAGAACATGTTCTCATACTAAATTTTTGGTAACTGTTCCTGCTGTTGTTTTCCCATAATTTTAACGGTAACATTTTGGCCAAGAATAATACAGTACACAACCAGAATAAATTATTCTTTTAAATGTTAATTCTTGCAATAATGCAAAATATTGTCTGATATAGAATACTAATGGGTACTCAGGGTAGTTTTGGCAAAGGAGACAAAACTAATCTTGGAAATAGTAAACAGGTCACACTAAAATGGAAGGCTGTTATCAGTGGTAAAGGATAGTTTGCTTAGTTTTTTTTCCCCAGAAAGTAATTCCTGCCCTATGTTTTACTTACATATTCATTTTTAGTTCATAATAAAATAATAAAAGTGGAAAATTTTAATTCAAAAAATATTAAATATTTAATGACATAATCAAAACATCAAGTTCAACAGGAAAATCAAGCCAATGGAGCAACAGAGGAATTTTTAGTGTGTTTTGAAACTAGTTTTACTTACTGTTTACGAATCACCTGATTTTTAGAAAAAAAGATTGTGTTTTCATTCAGTTGTTTTCAATTAAACATGAAATATTTTTCTAGCACAAACAGGAGCAAAGGACTTTATTTGGTTGTTAAGTTATGTGCCCTGATTTCCCCGTTACACACTTCTGAGGGATATTATTTGAAGATTTACCTTTGTTCTCTTTACCAGCTTAACTTTTCTCTGCTTGGAAACATATAAATCTTAACATGTATTTGTACAGAAATATATTTAGCAGATAATTAGATACTAGTTGGCAAGAATTTCCACTCTGAAGCTGTGCTATTAGAACAGCAAGGTTTCATTTGGTTTAAACACATCACTGCTACTACAAAGGTCAGAGTAGAGCAAAACATCTCTTCTATTGCTCCACATTCCTGATACAGCAGTCCATTAAAAAGCTGACAAGAAGAAGAATGCTGTTTTTCTGTTGTGGACCAGACCTGTTAAATTACAGAGATTACAGCAGGTCAAAACACAGGAGTTTCTCCAGAACATCTTGGTGTATGTGGACTGCTTCTCCTTAAATTAATCAAGAAAGTAATGAAAGAAGTATGGGTCTTAATATGAGGTAATTTTTTTCTTTTTTTCTTTTTCTTTTTTTTTTCTTTCTTTTTGTGATATAGGAACAGCTATTTTCTAGAAATTTGCAGTTTGGATTGTATTTTCAAACCTCATTAAAAGTATAAACCCCAATTTTCATAGTCTGGTCATATCAAACATATTTAATGCATATCTAACCATCAAAGCACAATAAAATAAGAAGAATCTATAAAACTATAAAAGGCAATGAAAGCTTGAAGAGCTTTTCAAGAGGATAGTATATGCAGCATGATAGCACTAATTGCATTTTTCTGTCCACAAGAATGCTTCACATTTTAGAGCTTAACAGTGTATCTATGTAGGGACAGTAGTTCTGTAAGATATTTGTGACGTATTAGAACTTTGTATGGTATCTGTTTCTTTCCCAACATCTGTCTTAGAATAACTTAATGAAGAGATTACAGATGATACAGCCCCAGACACTTTATCAAATTACATTCAGAACCAGGTCAAGATGTCCTGGAATACAAAGCCCATCATGTTTCTAAGGTAATATATATATATCCACCTGTTCTCTAGCATATAGTATCATTTTCACATGCCTGAAGACATCCAAAACTTTTGCATGGTGATGGCTGATACAGCATGGCATAAATTGTTACAGACTTCTGGAGCCATAGCTGGATGTTGCTCAAGAGACTCTGCAACACTGGAAATCTATTTTTGCATCCCTATCTTCCCTTTTGGGCCTCCTCCAGTGCTCTGAGTTGGGTCTTCAGCTGTTGTAAAATCTTCATTTCAGATGCTAAATTTACTGTGTTTGAGAAAACTTCTATTTCACCTACTCAGTGATATCTACATCTCTAACCTTTTTCTCAAAACTCAGAGGAAAGAAATAATTTACATGCACATTCTGGAACTTAATGCAAGGAAGAAACTAGGACTGCTGGTAGGTAAGGACTGCCCTACAAAAAGAGGTTTTGATTTCAGATGTCTGTTTGCATAAGGAGAGGGCTTGAGTTCTTTTGGAAACCCCTGTCACTTTGGAAAATGTGGCTAAGGATATATGGTTTCAGCTTTTCAGGAATTTATCATGTTCTTCTTTTATTTGGTTTTGTATGTACAAGCAATATGGTGAATGTCTATACCTGGTTTTATTGCATTTTGACTCTGGAGTTACTGGCTTCTCTGTGTAATTTTAACTTTATTTTCTGGTTAGTATAAAAACATCAGAGAAGACAGTTGATTATTTCTTTTCTCTGTTCACTATTTGAGTAGCTAGAATTTACAGATGAATTTAAAGTACAATTTCAATAAAGAATTTTTATTGCTTTTTCTTTGTCAAACGGCTGTAGCTGAACAAAGTACATGTAGCATATGAAATACACTCCTCAGTGATATTAGACTCCAAACTACCTCATGATTTGAAGAGCAAATCCCAGCACATAGCTTCTTCATTGAAGGAAAAGTAGATCATTCTCTGGATATTTTAACAATCATATATTGAAACTATGTGCCTTGCACCTTAGCAATCAATGATTCTGGGGGTTATAGTGAAGATAAAAAGGAAGGAATTTAAACATAGTTAAAGGTGAATGCAAAGCACATAGCTTGCCTTGTATAAATGTTTTGGGAGAGAGTACAATTGTGTAATAGGAACATATCTTGAAAAGTGGCTTCTAAAATTATCTAGGTCTTCATTACTTATCATGTCAAGCAGATGCATTTTAAGTTTTACTTTGTTAGACTTGGCACAGGGTTGTTTACATTGGCTTAAATGCAGTCTTTAGTTAATAATGGCAAGATCCTCCTCTGCATTGCTGAAAGAGAGATGCAGCACTAAATGAAAAGACAATAAACTTTGCAATTTCTGTAGGATATATGTGTAGGGTAAAAGGCAGTTACATATGGTCATTTGGAAAGGAGGTATTAGTAATGTGTAGGCGTAAACTGAGGTAGCTTTTGTCATTACTTATGTCTCTGATAAATACTATAATAAAGAACTCAAAATTTCACAGGGCCAAATTCGAATATGCAGCAGCTACATCTCCCATGGCTGTTCTACACCTCAGGCACATCTCAAAAAAATGCATAAAGCTGGTTTAAATGGTTCACAAATTCTAGCTGTCATCTTTTACAACATCTTTTCAAATATTCACTCACCCTTTTCTGTTTTTTTACATAGTCATGTTAGAAATTTATTCTCCTTTCTCTTTACATTTTGTCCTTTATAACTGAATGTACAGCAAATGTGAAATTGTGCTGTGTGAAAACTATCTCCTATAGTTATCACTGTAGACTTTAAACCCTTTGTCTTTTCAGAATTATTTTTATGACAAATATGCATTATATATGTAATGATTTATCAACATGATATTATATCCTTCTGAACAGGAGCTTGAAGAATCTGGATGAGAGAATTCCTCTAGGAAAAAAAAAAGAAAAAAGAAAAAAGAAAAAAGAAAAAAGAAAAAAGAAAAAAGAAAAAAGAAAAAAGAAAAAAGAAAAAAGAAAAGAAGAAAAAAGATAAAAGAAAAAAGAAAAAAGAAAAAAAGAAAATATTTTGGTCAGTTCTCTAATTAGATTTATTCTTTGATAAAATCAGAGCACTATGTGTCTCTTAGAGTGTGGTATTGCTTTGATTCTTCATGTATGTAGACTGACTTGTCACCATAACACAACAATTCTTCAATTAGGGAATGAACAGAACCTTCTGTGACAGTCACACTATCACCTACCCATGTGAAATCTCACTCCTTCTCCATTTCCCTCTGATTGTCAGTGTCAAATACTATCAATGAATTGGCTAACTCTTAATTCATTTAACATGCTCCATGGGGATTAGATCATAGTTATCATATTTGCTTGGCAATGAGTGAGATTCCTTACAGAATCCAAAATATATTACAATTTGTATACCACATTTGAAGTCTTCTTAAAGAAAGACAAAAAATCAGTTACCAATACTCAGTAGAATAAACTACATGGTTTTAATTCTTTACTAATTAAATAATATGTAGTGTAGTGTATCGTTTTGCAAGAGCTGATATCTTCCTATTTGCTGACACAGGTTATCTTGTTTCTTTTTTAAAGTGTTAATCCAGCATTAGCTTCCTTCTCATTCTATGATTTTCCCAGTCCTATAACACTAACTAAAAATCAGTGTTAGTGAGCTGATGTGCTCCTCAGCCAGCACTTTCAGAATACTTTTAGATAGGCTGCAAAATTTCTGATTTTGGAAGTACTGTTAAGAGATGCTGTTTAAAATGTCCCTTAGATACTGTTAGGATATAAATGATTTCATCATCTTCATTGATATATGTCTATTTCATATCAGTATTTTTCCCATTTACCAGATAGTTTATGAAAAAAATTATGTACATGTAAATATTTAAGTCTATATCCATATGTCTATCTATATACATATATGTTGACATATATATATTTATATATGTATATATATCAAACATGCATGTAATCTGTGTGTATACATGTAAATAAGCTTAAAGACAAAGTCAATGTATTACATGCAAATATATAGTTGCTTTCCTATTATCCTTAAGTTTTGCATAGTGTATATTTCATATCTTATTGCACTTCAATAAACTTCTGATCTTAATTTTTGTTCACTGTTGTTAACATTTTTTTCATTTATTGAATATCTCGATATCAAAATCTTCTTTATCAATGACATATAAAGAAAAATTTACCAAAAGATCATTTACAAATGAACATTAGAAATCATAGCAACAGTGGTGAAGGTCATCAAATGAATTGTCTTCAACAATTTCTAAATATTTTTTGAAACTTTTATACTCTTGCTCTTATTTTAACTTAGTTCTTGACTTTTTGTTGCTATTAAACAAATTCATATCTACTATAATAATATAAATGTTCAAGTGTAACAGATTTTGAGGTTAAGATAAAGCAATTTAATTTAAAAAAATATGTAGTGCAAGGTTTTTAAACCCATCTAGCCATGTGCAGACAGAAAACACTCTGTATCTCCAAAACACTGAATTTTCTAAAGCAATCTGTGAGAACTTGGTAAAGTTATACAAATCTTAGTACTTTTTTGAGTATATTCTTGATAGATTCAAACCATAAAAAGGTTCCTTTTGTCCTTAAAAGCAGAATTTGAGCTAATTTTTATTTAAATAAAAATCCCTCAAGAAGACTTCTTGTTTTGGAATACTATCTTTTCCTTCAAAGTATTATTAATTTTTCATCTTTGAAAAATCACAGTTATGCTATTGTAATAGGAAAATCCTTCCTTCTTTTGCTGTTAATGTCTTGGTAGGAATTAATATCCTTGCTTTCCAAATGAGAGGAGTGATCTACAGTCTGATGTCCTAGACATCTAAAGGAACTTGGAAAAGTTTTTACATTCAAGAAATGATTGAAGAAGCCGTAAGTTATGTCACCTCCTTCACATTAGGTAAAGATCAGTGATGCAGTATAATGCCAGCCAAGCATTTTCACTGAGTGACAGGTGACAACAGCTGCATAGCAAAAAATATTTTGGCAAATGTACAATAATGAAATATGTGGAAAAACTCTAAATTACTACCTTTCTAGGTAATGTAATTAGTTAGGTACGTATTGTGAATATTTTTCATCAGGATGAAAAGATTAAACTGTGGCTCAATTAGCTTTTCTGAATGATAAGCAATTAAGCTGGTTATCAATAAATATCTTGACCCTATTTGGCATATGATATGTTATGTAATGTGAATGAGTTTAGTCCAACATGTCATGTGTTACAGATTGCACATATGGCATTTGTTTTCTTCTCCACATAAACCCTCTGCTATAATGAAAGTATTTATTCCCAAGGATTATTAATCCTTTCCTTTTCAAATAAAGCAGAAAAAAAGGAGGGTAGGGGGGGAGAAAGAAGAAAAGAAAAAGAAAAATACTATTTCTGCCTTCCAAACCTGATGCAATGTGCTTGGTAACAAAGCTAAGGGTTAAAGATACGGCAAGTAGAATCTGATTTGAAAAATAAGGTGATAGCTAAATGCAGTGTAAATATAATTTACTGAGAGTGTTAAAGTATCTTAGGATTTCACAAAATAGCACCTAGAGAACTAGTACTAAAATGAACTCTGGTGAAGCTTTCTTAATTAGGACAGGAAAAGACAGTTATCTCTCCTATTTTAACACATAATTTGTTTGATGAAAGACTCCCAAATTATAAATCAGTCTGGGTAAAGCTAGATTCACTGGAAAATCTATGCTGAATTTGACTAATTAGTTCAGCTTAATAAAAAGGAAAAATTCCCACTTTAACTAGTTAGACAAGTGCTTAAAAAATTGGTTTCTAGGAAGTAGGAGACACAGATTCAGGTCTCTGCTCCATTATGGTTCAGCAAATGGATTTGATTTGAGGTTCTCCATATATTAATTGAAGATATTTAGTTTTTTTTTTCAAGCACATCCCCACTCTAAAGTAGATTCCATATGTTTTTATTAATTTTTCTCTATTTATTGGATTCTATTTTAGATTAATTACCATTAACTTACATTAATATGTTGAAACCTTCCTGTAGGTGTCTACAGATGTGCTTAAGCTCTTGCCATTGTCCATGGAGACAATACTCAGCTGGAGTGCCCTCTGAAACACTACGAGATATCTAGTGTGAGGATAGAATACCCTTTTTACCTGGAAGATTTTGTTGCAAGGAGACAGTTTTTGCTTAGGAAGGCTTTCTGCCTAAAATGTAACTCTTTCTCAAAGGCAGAGTCAGTGCTTTCTCCCCCCACTCCTGCATAGCAAGAGAAGTTCTCAGCCTCTCCCTCTCCTACCCTGGAGAGAGAGAGCCCTAACACACATGTATAGAGGCCTTGGGAAGGTGGGGGAGGAACAGAGCAGATAAAGAGGCCCCGAGAGGGCAGGAACTTGCCTTTTTCTCTCTTGGGCCCGGTGTGTAAACTGCACTGTCATGTGTTTTGTAGGTTTCACATGTTCTGGCCTTCTAAATAAACTTCTTGAATTCTTTCCACTGCCTTGGCTTTTCTGGGGATACCTGCGTGTCTTACTTAACACTAAGACATCTACACAAGATTAGCAGATAACAACTTAGGTTTTATGACAACCTATGAGTCTTTGTAATGGATCACAGAATCATAGGATGGCTTGAGTTGGAAGGGACCTTAAAGATCATCTGTAGCAGTCGGGTTTCAGAATAGGTGCCGTACAGCACTCTGGGAGGTGTAGCCCTATGTACTCCTCTGCACATGGGCAGTAAGATAGCCCATGGTGATTGGTCAAGCGAGTCACGTGTTACTTTGGACTCATGCAAATATAAGGTGTTGTTTAGATTTCAATAGAGGATTTTGCCTCAGCAACCCCCAAGGAGCTGGCTGGTCCGTGTTATTTATTTATGTATTACAATAATACGCAATAATCATCTAGTTCCAAACCTCCTGCTTGGACCAGAACACCTTCCACTAGACTAGGCTGCTCAGAGCTTCATCCAACCTGGCCTTAAACACTTACAGGGATGGGGCATCCACAACTTCACTGGGTAACCTGTTCTACTGGATGATGAAGTAGAGGAACACACTCCATTTGGTGTCTACAATGCCTCAACGTGATTTTGTGGGCAATATGTTGTTACCTGAAGATAGTGTTCTTGTATCACTTGAAATGCTAACCAAGGCCTGCACAAATCTACAATACAAGATATCAGGACCTGCCCTTCTGGAGGTGTTCAAGAAGCATCTGGATCTGGTGCTGGGTGATATGGATTAGTGGTTTAAGGGTTACAGTGGTAGTGCTGGGTGGACAGTTGGACTGGATGATCTCAGAAGTCTCTTCCAACCTTGACAATTCTGTGATTCTGGGATGAGTACTTGAAAAGTGATCCAGGAAAAGGGATAGAAACTAAGGAGTGTGGTGTAACAATTTTAATATTGTAAATATTAAGCTTTTTCTGCATATATGTCTTCTTTCTTTTGCTGTAATAGTTATTTTTAACTAAAAATAATTCTTGATCAAGACAAGTTCAGACAGAGTGGTCCTGGCAAGCTGTAGCCCTGAGCCCTTTCAAACTCAGTAAAGAACTTATGGACTTACCAGACTGGAAATACTATATTACATGGGTACAGAATTATAGATCAGGATTTTACCCATGACTTGCCTGTTCCAAATTCATTGTTCAGTGATTGAAAGTTGAGCCTAATTCACCAGTGCTTGTGTACTGCTCTGATAATGCAGAATAACAAAGAACTAATTATTCATCCTTCTATGAAGGACTGCATTGCAAGTTGAAGAGGTTGAAGGAAGCAGTTTGATGGTACTTCTGACTTGTATGTACCAAGCACAAAATAAATTAGCCATATCAAACCTATGAACGTTGTCAAATAACCCTAGTGCAAATATGTTTCAGGTGCTGACTCGACACCAGATTTGTCAATGAAAAGTCAGTCTTCTTCGAGAACAAATATCTAAAAGAACATGTTATTTTATTTCAGTTTGGCAAACCACTGAAGTGAGGGGTTATTTAGTCTGCATTTTCCCAGATATGGTTGTTAAATAGTTTTTGGAAGGTTGTTTTTCTAGTGCTAGTCCCAGCATTCTTTACTGAGGCAGACAAGCACAATCACATTTTCAAAACTTTATACAACTGATGGCAGATATATTCCAATGAGATTCCTACTATAAAATACAGGGGAAAACTGCCTTGTGTTCTCTTTTTTTGAATGAAGAAATAAGAACACGTATAAACATCTTGAAATAACAAATTAGGAAAAATAGATTACTGTATAAAATATTCATGCAGTCCTTTCATGGGAAGACAAGTCAGTGATTTACGGAAATTAAAAGCAATTCATACTTCTGGATAAGCAATTCATACTTCTGGATAAAAAAAAAGATAAAGCTATACATTTACTCTGTAAATGCTTCAATATAGAAAACTGCATCACTGCCCCTTCAAGAGAAAGTTTGAGAAATATGTAAGATAACTATGTGCTATAAGAAATAACCAGATCTAAAAAAATTGCTTCAAGCTACATTGTAATGAACAGAAATCTGAAGGCCGAAAGTAGTAGCTCTTTACTCAAGATGTCATAGAAAATAAGAATTTTGGTTACACTTGAATGTCTGTGTCTTTCATGTTGGAAATCCACTAGCTTACTACATTAACACATTGATCTGAAAATGGAAAAACTGCTAGAAGTATATATAAAAGAAAGGCAAACTTTTGAAATTAAATGATGCATAGATGCTAAACAAAATTTAACTATTCATAATAAGAATAGCAAAAAAAAACCAACAAAACCAAATCTGACTTTGGGAATAACAGTTTCTAGTAAATTTAGGTAGAATAGGGGCAAAAAGAAAGACATGAAGATCTTCTAACTCTCTTTTATTATTATTATTATTATCTTGTGTCAATAAGAAGCGGTCTAGCAAAACTTTCATTATTTTTTACAGAATCAAGATTTCATAGTGTCTTCTAGTTTTTCACGCAGAATAGAGCTCAGTGCAAAGAAAGTCACCTAATTTAGTAAAGGATAGGACAGATGGTTCACTCTCACAATCTCTCTGAAAATAATCTGTAAAGTCTTTATATTTTAGTTCTGTTTGTCTGAGCATTAAAGAAAATAAGGTCACATTAAAGTCTTTCTAAGTATCACAACCTGAATCAGATGAATAGCTTCAATTTTGACCAGTTTTAGGATGAAGAGAGCAGTTATAGCAGTTCTTTGGAGATCCATAAGAGGATCATCTTGGCTAGATGAAAATGTTATTTGTGGCTTGTTGAAAAAGCTAGAACATTTCTAAAGTATCAAAGCCTTTGAGATTTTCTGTTAGATACTGTTTTGGTCCTTTAGATTGACATAGGTGGATGGAATGGTTAATGGAAAAGCCTAAGGAGTCACTGAAGTCTCTTATAATATGGGCAGCATTATAGGCAGTTCGTAAATGAATACTTGAGTTGAGGTTTTTATGCCCGTATTTGTGCATATCCATATATTTACTGGTGTTCACAGGTCTATGAACTTTATCCAACTTCTGAATAGCCTTTTTAATAAACAACAAAAAACCTATGCAATTAATTTAGCCATTTGTGTAATAATAGTTTTAAATGTTCCTCTATTAACTAACCGTCCAGTCAGCCTACTTCAATGTGTTGACTTTTCCCCGTTTAATTTTTTTTATTTTTTAGAATAATGGGAGATGAAATATCAAAAGTCATGATCATTGCTTAAATATTGTATTTTTTTGGCTTTAGCAACAAAAATGTCACAAGATAGCTATACCTCCCCATCATCCAAAATCACTTGATTTACACTTTTGAACATTTATTTATGTCTTGGATGAGTTATAAACGATAACTGAGCATCCTTTTGATGAAAAACCATTTTTGTTCCTTCATAGTTTCTTTACTTTACAGTACCTTGTTGCATAATAAAAGGAAAGGAGAAGAAAAAAAGGAAAGGGAATCACAGGAAATGTTCTTCTACAGTCTTATTAACCAAAACATAGACAAAATAACACTGGTTATCATGATAAATTGTAACTCTCTCATTTTATCTGGTGATATGCATTCAGGTAAAACAATGTCTAAGTCTAAAACAAGTTTTAAAGCCTTTTTTTCAACATCCTGTTGTTTAAGCCACAACATTCTAATGTTGCTGTGGATTTCAGAATTTCTTCCTGCCTTAGAATTTCAAAATTTTGCAGAAAAGATCTGAAGTAAAACATTACACCATTTTGTTAATGACTTTAAAACCGTATTAGATTAGAGAAAAGACCCGTCTGGTGTCTGATGCACAGAAACCACTAGTGGAGAATCCGAGAGAACCCACTACATGAACATAATAAAGATTTTCTTAGAGCTTATAGGGATTTATGCTTCAGATATTTCCTGGTCCAGAGGAAGTGTCCTTGGATATATCTTTCACCAGATTTTTCTTGAATGAAGTTATTTGGTTAAAACCACTACCCATCTAAACATTTGATAAATACAAGGTAAAAGAAAATAATGCAGTGTCTCTGTATGATGCGGATAGAGTTTTTCTCTCTCTGTATCTACCTGAAATAGACAATTTTTGTGTTTGGGAGCACCACAGAAAAAGAAAAGGATAAAAATAAAATCAACGGTCATATAACCAAGCCCTTTTTCAGCAACAGAATATAATGGACAAGTACCAGTCATTCAGGTTTAGTATCCAGCATATTCACAAAGAAAAATGAAGATTAAAGAATAATGTTTCAGTGAAGTATATATAGAAAAAGATATTTCTGTAAGCAGTTAGAAGTAAGTCAATAAGACAAAAAAAAAAAAGGAGTAGTTCAAAGTTCTTCTCTATACATCTCAGAGGACCAGTTCCACACAAGTAACTTCACAGAAACTGTGGATTCCGTATTAATCTCATTCTTCAGTGTTAGGCAAACTGTTGAGATGAAAGGCTATTATCTTGTACAGTATGCATGATTTACCTATATGCTAAATTTCTGCAGTTTTTATTGGGCTTTTTATTCATTTTTTAAACAATTACTTTAATAGAAATATTTACAATTCAAATTTCTCTTTTCATCATTTTTTAACTTTAGGGTGAATTTTATCAACATTCAAATCAATAATTCAGAACTTGCTAGAGAATGAAATAAGGATTTGATAAACAAGCAAAAATAAGGTAGCTTCTGGATACAGGCAGCTTTTTCTCAGCTTCAAGCTCCTATGAATATCACAATAACTTGAAATAGCACTTTAAAAGATTCATTACATTTGCTACTGTTTTTGCAGCTTATGCTTTTTTCTATGCACCTAAATTATTTTTGAGATCTATTTTCTGTTTAGAATGGTGTATTCTTCCTAACTAAGACTGTTAAAAATAGAATCACAGAGCTAATTGCCAGATATTTCAAAGTGAACAGATGATTGCAGAAGCACATGAATGTGTCATGAACTTTCCAAAAAGGCTTGTCCACTTAGCCATCAAGCGAATAGATGAAAGGTACTCAGAAATCAGCCTGTAGCTGGACTAATCACATCGAACTCTGACCTCCTAAAGGGAAGATGTCTGTACTCACTGATGAAACACAAGTGTCTCACATCAGTGGGACGATTTACCATTTTGAAAGGCTTCATATTATGAAATGGGTCACTCCAAAATGGTACTGTACTCTTTATTCTCTTTACTCTTGACTGTCTACCCGTGGTGGCCTTCAGTTGTCTAAACACAAGTGTCAGGTGACACGTCAAATCTGCTGGGCTAGCCAAAATGTTCATAGGGGGACAGAAGGAGAGCTTTGAGAGGCAGCTTTCTGCAGAGACAGATGGAAGCCAGCCGAAATATGTTACGTGAACTCAAAAGACTCTAGGCACTTAAGGTAACAGAATATTCACTTTTACAAAGGGATTCAACTCCATACTACAGGCAGCTTTGGCTACTATTTCTGACCTCCTGCTATAGTCAAATAATCCACAAGCAACAAATAAGACTCAATTCAGTTACTTTTACATGAGCATCTATTGTAATTTGAAATGTCTAGTGGTATTCCGACTGTTCTCTAGATGAATGGATGTTTCATGTGTCATTTCCAGGGTCTTTGGGAGTCTTGAATATACTAGCACTGTTGAAGACTTAGTTCATTTGGTTGAGTCTGTCCTAACAAACACACTACTCTAAGATGCCTTTAAGCATGAACTCAGACTTTAAAAGTGTATTTAAACACTCCCATAGCTTCAATTGTAGTAACTTAGTGCTCAGTATTTATGGAAATGGGGAAAAAAATAGCACAATCATGACAATAAATTATGTTAATAATTATTTTAATAATACTCAGTCACATTTTGACAGTATATAAAGAGTAGTATTTTAATTTCTTAATGGCAAATCAGCAAAATTTGTCTTAAATACCTTCATAACTAACCCCTTTCCAAATATTCTGCTAACTATTTCTGAATATTGGCATTTCTTTAGGAAAATTTACATGTTGTTTTGCAGGCAGATATAGGCTTTTCTTTATGAGCTTCAAAGCAGATTCTAGGCGGTTCCCAGACTGGGTAACTGCAGTTAATAGGTCTATAGAATAATGTAGAAAGTCATGAGGAGGCTCATAAAGTTTACTTCAGAGATGGCAGAGACCTCAATGATTATGATAGTTTAGTCCATTAATAATGTCTATTTGACAATGTTATTTCTATTTTTTTTTTCTGTCTGTAAAATAGTTTTTCAATAGATGACTTCATTGCAGCAATTGGAAGCTATAAATATTTTCAGTTATTTGAAAAAAAAGGTTTTGCACAAATTTATTTGTACCTTATTAACATTTTAAGAAACCTTGTGCACCTTATTATGTTACCATGAAAAATGAAGTATTTAAAAAATGGCACAACTGTTTTGTCAAAAACTAAAATCAAAGCAAAACTACATTCATAAGTCCTTTCTCCTGAGCACTGATTGCACAGAGCAACATGGAAAAAAATGCAGACAGATACATTGTTCTTTAATATGTCCATGTAATACTTTGTGGTAGGAAGAAATTTTTTCCATATTAATGTCACGTGACTGAGTGGCAGTCCTCAAGACTTTCCCCTGTGATATTAGATGAATAGCTGAGAGCAACAACATTGCTCAAGTGAAAAAAGGGGAAAAAATTTGAGGCTTATCCTTTGTTTTCTCAATCTTTCTGAATGTTCTGAACAAAGACAAAGTGTGAAGAACAGATACAATGATCATCTGAAGGAGGAGCAATACCTAAAGAAAGAATTACAAAGGATTTTTGAGTCATTTTTCATTTCAATGTAACTTTGTTTTCTCTGTATGCCATCTTTTCATCTGTATCAAAAAACAGAATTCAGTGACTCCAAAGGGAAAACAAAACAAAACAAAACAAAATAAAAACCTTCTCAAAAGCTGTCTGTAAAAATAACTGCTGTAATCCAAACTTTTGGTGAGTGCTCATGTAAGTACATTGTGCAGCATATACCAAACATGCACAGTTCTAGAAAAGACCTTGTCAACTTAAAAGTATCCTTTTATGCTCACACAGATTTTAAAAGAATGCCTGTCTTATGGAGTACTTTCCTGGAAGCACTTGTACCCCTCAATATTCCCATTTGTTTTTCTTAAAGGAAGCACTCCACAGATGTGAAAGATTGTGTCTGAATTTATTTCACATACTGTGAAAAGAGAAAATACAGGATCACATTTTTATCCCAATAGCCACATACACTAAACAACCGAACAGTAGTGGAGCATGTACATCAGAGAACATAACTTCCACCATTGTGAAATTCAAGTTATACTGAAAAATTAAAGAGCATAATTCATAAATGCACACATAGAATATATTTGTCTACTTAGCACCTGCCAAAGGCTCACTCCATTAGCATAGACTCCAGATGCCTTAATTATGCATCCTAAATTTTCTCTCCAAACAAATTCTTTCTATGACGGTGTATATGTATATCAAGGGGTAAATTGAAACATTTGGTGTTATGAATCAAGTGTTGAAAAGTGTAAGACTGTATTGCTTAATCTAAATACAGGTACATTTCTTCTTTTTTTTTTTTCTTTGTTTTAATTCTCATCTACTGTATGGACTATTTCCCTTACTGTAAAGAGTTAGCACCGCTGACTTTATAACTGCTCCTAAATTAGACATAGGCAAAATTCCGGTTCTGAACTTCTGACGTAGACATTAAGTGGATATACTATATCAAGAATCAGAACAAATATTTGGTAAATTTTCACATTTTTTGTGAAGGATGGAAATTTATAGGGTACCTTCTGAAACTGATGTTTTCATGAGTGGGGATAAATTTAGCTTTCAACTGATGAGCCATAAAATAGAGAAACCAATATTAATTCTAATAATGTTATGCATAACAGTGGAATTAAAAACTGAACCCTTGATGCACCAAACAGAGCTGTTATCAGTTCCACAGAAGAGTTCATGGACTGAGAAATACCTGTTTTAAAAACACTAGAACTTAAAATGTCTGTAAATTACAAAGGTCTTGTTCTGAATTTTAGAATTTAGTTTACACTGAAGTATAATTTACTACTCTATTACTTGTGTCCAGAGATGGAGCACATTATTGCAGATTTAATAGGGATTTTGGAAAGAGCTAGAGTGTGTCCCAGAGCAATGAAAAGAACTGCTGACATTTGGCTGATGTAATTATTTTACTATTGTTTGGATTTTATTGTATGCATTTATCATGAATAATATGTTAATGCAGCTATAGTAATTTCTAAGTGCCATTTTAGGATTTAAAATGGAAGTAAAAAATTAAATAAAATAATTTATCCTTTTAAATTAGAAGTGCTTTCTTTTCTAAAAGTAATGAATTAACTGAATTTTAAAATGCCGTGGAAGATGAAAGCTGGTTAAAGAACTCCAGATATAGTCCCTTACTGGGGGAAGTTTTGTTGCTAAGCAGCAAAACCTGCAGAGTGTTAGGTTCATAAAGTGCTGATTAATTAATATACTTTGTAGATAGTGAACAAAGCCATAAATTGCACTTGAAAGGCTATATTAAAGAACCAGGTGAAACATTTCAGGTAGCAGCTTCACTTTCAAACTGGAGCCTATGATAAGACTTCCATTTCTTCCAATGGGGATATAAGGCTGGACACTGCTGCAGATTTCAGTCTAAATGTATCTGTGTTGGCAATCCAAGAGTTCTAGCACAGGAGCTAGCAGTGCTCATTGACAGAGCTTTAAACTAGCTTGGAAGGGGTAAGAGACAAAACCAGGCTTGCCAGTGATGAACAATGTGATCGTGTGAAGAAATCAGCACTAATGGGATCCCTTGATCTGCTTCACAAGGTGTTGGCTACAATGTACACTGAATATTTCTTCACCAATGCACATGGCAGGAGGAGCGTACCAGAGGAGCTGGAAGTTTTGGCGCAGTCCCAGAGATTTGACATCATTGGCATAAGTGAAAACTGGTGGGATGAGTGTGAAACACTGGATTATTATATTGACTCAGAACAACTCAAGTGTATGTGTGGGGTGGGGAGGGACAGGTTGAACCTCACAGAGGTGAGGTAATGCCTTGTCCCACATGCCAGCCCATACGAGTATCCTGGGGCAGCCCTGGAGCAGCTGTTGGTCAAAGACAGCCCAGGAGTAGGCCCACACCATGCCACCTGAAACCCCTAAGCCAGCCTCTGACTGGCTTACACATTGGGAGCCCCTCATCCTGCTCCAGAGCCCCAGAGCAGTCAGTGGGCTAGGAGTCCCACAAGGAGAGGTGGTCACAGGGGACCAAAGCAATAAAAGGAGCAACATGTACTCTCCATCTTTGCTTGAGACCAACTACCTGGCCACATGGAAGCTGGACTCTCATAGAACTCTGGTGGTAGCTATGATCTTATCTTTTTCTCTCTCTTTCTTTGCTCCTTCTTATCACCTTTCTTAATATTTTAGGTAACTTGGGACTGAATTGGTTGGATTTTGCTAAATTGTATGGGTTAGCACATGCTAAGTCAATACTTTGTGGAATGCTTTATCTTCTAATAATTCAGCGGGTGAATTTTTGGAATTTTTTTAAGTAAAACTCCCTTGGTGAGCTCATAGCTTGAGACGTGGGGTCTTACAATGAGTCCTGTGACTGGAGTCTGTTGTATGATTACAGGCTCTTCAGGAGGGATAGGCAGGGCAGAAGAGGCAGAGGTGGCACTGTACGTAATAGAAGGATTAGAATGTATGGATCCCACAGTTGGCAATGGCACAGTTGAGAGCCTCTGGATGAGAATCAAGGGGCAAACAAATAACGCAGATGTCATCATAGACCTCCTAACCAGAACAATGATGCCAACAAACTATTCTTGGAAGAACTAAGTGACACTTCCAAGTCAACTACCTTGAGAGAAAGAGAGAAAAGAAAAATATAATAATCACCAAGAGGTCACGTGTTGTCAAGAGAGAAGGTTGGACTCCAATATGGAGCCTGTGTGTGCCTCTTTTATAGACTCTGGCTGCCGTGGTCACTCCCCTACGCGGGACATCTGGTTCACTGACAACCCAATACTCTCTTAGTTGAAGTGAGGGGTGCTGCAGCCAATCAGAGGTTCCAGGGGGTGTGGTGTGTGTGAGGTTACCAGGCAGGCCTTCCTTGACTGACAACTCAACCACATGTGCACTCCATGGAGTCAGCCATGTGCTTTCTGTGGGCAGGCCTGGCCATGTACCTGCAGTCCTAGGCCTAGCCCTTCCCCACCACACATCTCCCCCACACACGCAGGCAAGATGGTTGATTCGACCCATCAATCAGTGATTTACAAATCCAGTCTCTAACAAGCAGAGATCTTTACTTGACCATAAGGCAAAAAAGGAAGGTATTTGCCCAGTGGAAGCAAGGTCAAGTGACATGGGAAGAATACAGAGATACAGCTTGCCACTGTAGGGAGAAAATTTGTATGGCCAAAGCTCCACGGGAGTTGAAGCTGGCCAGAAATGTGGGGGACAATAAAAAGAGTTTTTTCAAATATATCAATGGAAATAAGCAGTATAGAAATATCATTGACCTGTTACAGGATGAGGATGGTCACCTCACAAGCAGAGACAAGGCAGATGTGTTTAACACCTTCTTTGCCTCTGTCTTCAATATGGTTCATGAACTAAGGGGGTCTCCGTACCCTCAGCTGGAGGACCATGACTGCGAGAATGATCAACTCCCAGTCAACCCTGAAACTGTGCAGGATCTGCTGTTCCCGTTGGATCCCTACAAATTTATTGGGCCTGATGGGATTCATCCCAGAATCCTCAGAGAGCTGGCTAATGTCACTACAAAACCTCTCTCAATGATTTTTGAGTGATCTTGGGAATCCAGAGAGCACCCAGTTGACTGGAAGATAGTGAATGTTGTCCTGATTTTCAAGAAGGACAAGAAGGAGGATCCTGGAAATTACAAGCCTGTCAGTTTCACTTCAGTGCCTCGTAAAATTATGTATAAGATTATTCTGGTGAAGTATTGAAAAACACCTGAAAGACAAGACAGTCATTGGTCACAGACAGCATGACTTCATAAGAGGAAAGTCTGGTTTATCAAACCTAATTTCTGCTTATGATAAGGTAACCTGCCTAGTTGATCAAGGGAAGCCGGTTGATGTAATCTTTTTCAATTTCAGTAAATCTTTTGACACTATCTCTTACAGGATCCTTCTGGAAAAAGTGTCCAGCACAGAGCTGGATAAACACATCATGTGATGGGTGAGCAATTGGCTCATGGGTCAACCACAGAGGGTAATAGTGAATGGGGTAACATAAGACTGGTGACTGTCACTTGTGGGGTTCCACAGGGCTCCATCTTAGGCCCTGTGCTCTTCAGCATCTTCATAGATTACTTGGACGGAGGTCTAGAAGGGATACTAAGCAAATTTGCAGATGGCACAAAACTGGGAGGAGCTGTTGACTCCCTCAAAGGCAGGGAGGCCCTGCAGAGAGACCTTGAGAAATTAAAGGACTGGGCAATCACCAGCCATATGAAGTTCATGAAGTGAAAGTGCTGGATTCTTCACCTGGAATGGGGCAACGCTGCATGTACATACAGACTGGAGAATGAGACACTGGAGGGTAGCGCTACAGAAAGGGACCTGGGGGTCCTGGTCAATGGTAAGTTGAATATGAGTCAGTAGTGCCCTGGCAGCCAGGAGGGCCAACCATGTCCTGGGGGGCATCAGGCAAAGCATCACCAGCTGGTTGAGGGAGGTGATTGTCCCATTCTGCTTTGCACTGGTGCAGCCTCACTTTGAATATTGTGTGCAGTTTTGGGCACC